>NW_017176997.1:232436-266500 GCF_001652005.2 Ceratina calcarata
ACCCTCGGCAGAGTCACGTGCGCTCGCTTGTAAGCACCGGCGAGGAGCATCGCCTCGCGAGAAGTGGTAGGGGTGAAATGGAAAAATATTTTTCCATTTTCCCTCTCGTAGACGTACATACGACGCGCGGGGTAGGGAGGGCGTTAGGCTCCCGGTCTTTTCTTCATCTATTATGCGCGTTACACTCGAACCAGAGAGAGCGAGGCTCGCACTTACGTGTATTTTATGCATTCGAACGGATGCAGTCGGGATGCAACGCCGGGAGGGTGTAAGCCCGGCTCTCTCTCCCGCCGCGGGGTGGTCGAGGGGGTGGAAGAGGTGGATGATGTAGTCTCTCGGATAGTCGCTGGAGGGAGGGTGAGGGGAGGGGGTGCAGCTGGAGCTATCAAGAGGCTACATATAAAATCATAAGGCACAACGACCACGCCTACCACCCCATGGGTTCGCCAATCGCAGCGGACTGCATTTAAATCGCAACCCCTCGGTGCATTGTCGACTTTTTTCCGCGGGCGGGGTGACACGCTCCTGAATATATATATATATATATATATATATATATGTATACATCCCGCAGGCTGTGCCAACACCACGAATATTCATATTCCTATTCTCCCAGCAACCCGTCGCATACACGTCCATCTGGCCATGTACGTTCCTTTACCATCGGCACGTCACCCTACTCACTTCCTGGATCCTGAAACCCACCCCTTCTCCTTCCTTTTTTTTTTTTTTCCTCAGCCAGCTTACACACGTGTGTCATTTACGCGCACTTATCGCCCACCTGTGTGTACGCGCCGCGCGTCGACCATTCGCATTCTCATTTTCCTCTCATGGTACCTTGTAACTCGGCTAGATAGGACAGAGGAGCGGAGCGTAGGAGAGACGGGCCTCTCCGACTGACGGTTTCCGATATCGTCGAGGGACCCACGGGGACGGCAGCCAAGGAAGAACGCGCGTCTCGTGATAATGGATTAGGAAGGTATTTTGTCCGAGGCTTTTTTCGGATCGTTATATCCACCCAGGCTTGCTCCGGGGCTTTGCATTGATCGTTCCTGAGTTCAATGATCGCGGATAACTCGCCTCTCGGCCTTTGTCTCCCGTTCAATCCGTCATTGATCCTGCACGACCGAGGAGAATTACATTCTACGGTATTAGTAAGATAAGACAGATTTCAAATACCGCTCCTAAAGACTTTTTAAATTACACTTTATTGTATTATGGACGAAGGTGTATCATAATTAATGAAACACTCGACCCAATGGAAAATAATCTGCACAATTAAAAATAATTACATGATTATCAAGATAGATTTGAAATATACTTCGAATATAGTTTTTAAATAAAACTTGATTAAACATAATAATATTATGAACGAGGACGTATTACAATTAATGAAACATTAATTGTTTCTACACAACCAAAACTAATTACATTGCACGTTGTTACTAATATTTGAAACATACTTTACATAGTTTCACTATACGTATACAGGATATAGTTTGTAAATGAGACAATGAATCTTGATTGAATATAATAATATTATGGACGAGGTTGTATTATAATTAACGAAATACAGAATGTGCTTAAGAATTTGTAGGAACAGAGACGAGCATTCTCTCCAGATAGATGACACTCGTAGCGAATAAAGCAGTTTTCTCGAAACTCCTATCTACGAGAACTTCGTTAATTATATTTAAGCAGAAATAAACGAGGAGCAGCTCAACTTCGGCCCGTTCTAATGACTTTTATTAAACCCGTTTCGCCTGATATTCTCGTTAAAGCTAGTTGAGAGTAGCTTATCCGCGAGCTTGTTGTTAGACGAGGATACCCTAGTTGGATAACTATGCTCATATTGTGCTCGCCGAGAAATTGCCGAAGTACGTTTCACCATAATTTCAATCAGCGTTAACGAAACGTACACTTATGTGCCTCTCTGGCAACGTTCCTCGACGCACGCCGACGTTTTCATCCCCGTCGTAAATCGTGCACACGTTATTTTAACAGATACGAACGCGGAAACATCGGATATCAATTCGTATCAAATAAACGCGTTAAGAATAGAAATCTCGTGGAATATCGTGTACGAGATAAATGAAATTCCTCTCGAATGCTACGCAAACATTTTTATTCTCGCGAAGAGGATAAAACTCAGATACGTGGGAAATGATCTGGTGATTTTTGCACATTGTTCAGTCAGCGAAAATATCGCACCCGGGGAGTGGAGAACGTCGGATGGGGCGAGGACGTTTATTCTTAACAACGGGGAAAAGGATTTTACCGGACACGTGTAAACGCACGGGGGGAGGAAGCGAGCGGTCGGGAGAGAAAAATAAAAAAAATCGTGGAAACATTCTTTAAAATTATTGGAAGAGTGAGAGTGCCGAAGGGGACCCTTATCCCTTCCTCGGTGCCTATCTTTTTAGTACATCACCCTAACATCCCCTTCGGGTTCCATCGTTCGCTCATTTGATTTCTTCTTCGTGCGGAAATGGCTGAGCAACCATTCGCGCGAGACTTCCGGTCGACTGGAGATAGAAATGGAGTCACCCCCGGGTTTAAAAAAGGGTGCGGGGACTCGATGGCAAGGAGCGTGGCTTCGTTGCCGCAGGAAATTGCCGTTCGACGAAAATTGATAATAAATTCGATAACGCCGCGAGTCCGTCTTGATAATCGAATGAGATAAAATACCAGGATATTTCGTCGGTATCGGGGAATCGGCAGGAGTCTCGCGCGCCCCGGCCTCGGTACCCCGCGGACGCCGTCGTTCAATTCATTAACGATCCTCGATCGAGTTCCTTATTAAATTCGCGAATTACTCGTCGCTCGATTACCTGTCAACGGGGCTGGGATCGGAAACAGGTTAAACTGATTCTTGCCGCGCCTCGTTACGCACCCCCTCGTCCTAAGATTACAATTTTCCGAGGCACCAGAAAATGTACAGATCAGTTTCTATGATCGAGCTGCTCGACCGTTTCTCAATTGTGAATTTCGTTGTTGTTCCTCAGCCGATTGAGCCGTTGAATTGTTGCATAATTATTGCCGTCGGAGGAAGGTGGGAAGATGCCGGTGTCGAACGTCGGGAGATCAGCGACAATTATAAATTAAAAACGATGAGACCGACTGGTCGACTCGTTAGCTGGTCGCAATTAGAAAAGTTACAGGACGGTAGCAATATTCGAGGCGGGCATTGTCGTGCCCCGCTGTCGTTCCTCGCCAAGGGCAGTTTCGTGCGGCCGCCATTTTACCACCCTTAATTTCTGGATCCAATCAAAATGACTCACGCGACTTTGTAAGGCGATTCGGCCCCCTCGAGGCACCAGTCGCGAGTGATGCAATTACGTTTAAACGCTAACGAGCTAACTCTTGATAGAAAATGGCTGTATGCTCCGTTGGCTGCAAACAGTAAACCTATTACTCTACCTCTTCTCGATCGATCTCTTCACAATATACCCCAAAAACGATTCTATTCACGATGAAATTCGGCAAAATACAAAATATCGTTTGGTGCATCACTCAGGCATATCGTTATCAGATACAGAATAGTATAAAACAGACTTCGTATGCTTCATTGTTTCAAGTAGTAAATCTATTACTGTACCACTCCTTATCAATCTTTTAACAATATCCAAAAGTACGATTCTATTCAGAATTATGGAAGATCGTTTGGTGTATCACTTAGGCATATCGTTATCAAATATTGAGCAGAATGGTATAAGATAGAATTCGTCTTGACTGTTAGAGTAAAGTTATTATCAATCATTTGACGATACCCAAAAAGTCGATTCTATTCAGAAATTCAATAAACCATCATTTAATCATTTAGATGTATCGTTATCAAAATTATCAAATACTATAAAATACTATCCTCTGTTTTTTACAATATCTCTCTCTGTGAATCCATTGATAGTATCCCTAAAAATGATTTCATTCAAGGGAATAGAGTATCATTTGATATATAATCACTTAGGTATCGTTAACAAAATTGAAGAGTATTGAATGGTATAAAATTCGTGAGGCGGCCGCAGGGCTCGATCTTGGAGGGTCCCTTTTAATTGATCGGTCGATTTCCCCGCAAGAAAGGAACCATTTGGGAAATTGGTAAATTTTCTATCAGCAATTTCGCGAGCGACTCCCGCCGTAATAAAAGTCTGAGCGGGGGCGGGTTGGGAATAAGACGTAGGACTCGGCATCGACTATACATACATATTATCAAAATTATCAAATACTATAAAATACTATCCTCTGTTTTTTACAATATCTCTCTCTGTGAATCTTTTGATAGTATCCCTAAAAATGATTTTATTCAAGGGAATAGAGTATCATTTGATATATAATCACTTAGGTATCGTTAACAAAATTGAAGAGTATTGAACGGAATGGTATAAAATTCGTGAAGCGGCCGCAGGGCTCGATCTTGGAGGGTCCCTTTTAATTGATCGGTCGATTTCCCCGCAAGAAAGGAACCATTTGGGAAATTGGTAAATTTTCTATCAGCAATTTCGCGAGCGACTCCCGCCGTAATAAAAGTCTGAGCGGGGGCGGGTTGGGAATAAGACGTAGGACTCGGCATCGACTATACATACATATATAGTATACGCTGTAGTAAAGCATCGTCAAAGGTCCGGTGCGGCGTGGAAAAGTCGTTTCGTCCTGGCCATTGTCAAGTGCCCTCGTCCGGAGATCCTAAAGGCACTGTCGTCCTGCAGCCGCTATCCTACGATGTCCAATCGCTTCCGCAAGGAAGCTGCCTCTTCCCCCTTTTACCTTACCGCCTGAATGCTTGTCAGGACCAGAAGACGTCTTTTGTAGCGAGCTAGTGGTTCGAAGAAAATTGTGTGTTGTACTCTCCGATATCTCGCGAACGAACCTTTCCCTCCGCTCTTTATTTCCTCCTCGCGAGACTTTTCCTTGATTTAACAGCAATACGCAATTTCCTGGTATCCTCTTTAAATCCGACGATTGACATTCCTTTAACATTTACTTCTTCCACTAAAATCGGTTTAAGTATTGCTCCTAATTAAATTTAATCACACTTCGTTTCAGTGTATCTCCTCTATTAATATTTTACGATTTTTTAAAATAGAAAGATTTAGTTAAAAGAAGAGACGATAATAAAATAGACATCATAAATCTGTCTCATCGGATTCGCCGTTCCCCCTGAGCAGCGTAAATTCGAATGAGTCAACGATCGCGTGTAAACGGTGGAAAAGGGGGTGCGGTCACGGCGTATCGAGAGGCTTCATCGGTCGTGATTTTTCTTCGTATGCCTCGTGTCGTTAACGTCGTTGTGTATCGCGAGAAGAATAGCGAAACGCGGTGTTAGAAACGCGGGGCCAAGGGGGTAGACGGGGGTGTCGTTTCACGATAATAGCTGTGATTAGAGTCGCAACAGCGCGGCATATGGATATGACGCGGTTTTTAATGCGGCTCTCAGATTCCACGAAGGCTCCATATGCACGCCGGAGGGCCCCGAAATAAAAATGTCCGCACAAAGGACGGGAATTTTAATAATAGATTTATGCGCATATGTTAACCGCCCCGGCGACATCATTATTTCCGGGGGTGGAGGGACAAAAACCGACCGGTTTAACGTTTAATGGTATCTCTGTAACAATCGCGGGCTTTGTAAAATTTTTATCGACGCCGCGCCTCTAAAGAACACTCCTGCTTTTGCATCCGATTATCCTCACCCCCTCCGCGAGGCGACCTCCGCGGCTCGAGGGTCGTCACGGTCGCCATCTTGAGAACGCGCGTGACTCCGTTGCGTGTCATCATCGTTTATGCATACCTTTCGAACGCACCGATCAAAGTGTTAAGAATTTCAAGAAGCATCCATTTTGCATCGTCATTAATAAATTAAATGGTTCAAAGAAGCTCGAACAATATTTTTATACGATATCGTCTTCCCTTTGATTTAGAATTAACCCTTTCTATCATTTATTAATCCAATGATGTCATATTTAAATGCCTACACTGAGAAATCAGATTTAAATCCATTGACAGTATAGTTGCAACGTCGTTAATAAATTTAAGAGCCTGAGATCTTATGCAATATTTTTGTCTCATTGATGTTATTGAAATTATTTTTATTAATATTGTCTCATTGAAATTAAATGTTTAGACACCTAAGGAATATTTTTATGCGATATCATCTCCTCTTTGATTTAGAATTAAGCCTCCCTATAATTTATTAATTCAACAATGTCACATTTAAATTCTTGTACTGAGAAATCAGATCATTTAAGCCTCTCTATAATTTATTAATTCACCGATGTCATTTCAATGATTATGCTGATAAATCAGATTTAAATCCCCAGGCAGTATAGCTGCAACGTTAATAAATTAATTGACTATGAACCTGAGATCTTTGCGATCTTATGCGATATTGTCTCATTGATTTATAATTAATCATCTCTGCAATTTATTAACTCAATGTCACATTTAAATGCCTACGAAATCAGATTTAAATCCCCTGGTAATATAGGAATGCAGTAATGCCAATAAAATATTATAAAATCGTATTTTTTTCCAGTTAGCCTTTTAAATAAATCTGGAAAATAATTATTTAACTAACTTGAAGTTGTCATGTGTGAAAAGATCACGTGACGACCCCCGAACTAATTTTAACTAATTTCAATTGGACGTCGATTGAACGGGTTAATTTTTAATTTGATTTCTTTTTAATATTATGCGTAACTACCAAGAATTCTTCGAGCATTTCTAAGCTCCTTGGCATCGCCATTTTGTCATTAAGGTTTCAATCCGGATACGTAAGTCATTTATAACCCCCTCGGTGCATCAGCCCCAAAGGGTTTCTACTGGCGGCACTCGAAATGGCCCCTTGGAAAATATTTTTCTACTAATGGCTCCGGTCTACCAACCCTCCGTCCTGATGTCTTGCCTTTTCCCTTGTCGATTTCGATGCACGCTCGGTAAGTAATTGAACATGGTCACGTGAAAACAACCCCCGCGGGCGTCGCGCGATAAATGCGTGGGGTTGCGATGCACGGCGAACGCGTTCTCCTACGGAAGAAAGATGGAGGACGCTGGAACGCCTCCGAGGGTGGCATGGTTCTTCTTCTTCTTCAATTCCGTTCGCAGCAACAATTGAAGCAATTTTCTGATAACTCCCGAGTAATCTTCCAGGCATGATGGATTTTAAAATGGTCCCGACGTTTCCAACTATTCTCACACGTTTCCCATTAGATTCTTCAGGAAATTTATTTTATTCTCGACAAGTTTCACATGTAAATTCATTATTTATGATATAATATTCGAAGGAATCCTTCAAGCTCCAGAATCAGCGTCTTAAGTCTTATTAACGTGTATTATGATACTGAAAAACGTTCAGAGTTATGAATATTGACTTCGCTATGTATCGTGAAGATCGTTGGTCCAGTTTGCAGTCCAGAAAAATGCAAATGTAATTTCGAAAGAGCCGTGCGCTAGGCTCCGTCCGTAGCATCCCCCCGGCCTGGAGAACGTTCGTTCCCCGGCTCATGCATAACGAAAAAAGCCCCTTGCAGGGGTAATTCTTGAATCCTATTTACACAGGGTGGAAGACGATTATATTAGTCGGCGGGCTCGATGCAAATTCGTGAAACTCGGCCGCGGCCGAATCCGCCTGCGACGACGACGAAGAAGAAGAATTCCTCGTAAGTCGGCTCGTTAGCTGTTTATTTGCCGGTGATTTACGGTCCCTGAGTTTTCGGGCCCGGGCGATTTCGTATTTAAATTTGATAATCGAATTTCGTGGCCCGCGAAAGGGGCGAGACGGAAACTGAACGAGAGTCGAGAGTCGGCCCGTAGCCGCCATCTCTGCGATTCTCCCTGCCATGTTGATTTTTGTGCGGGCGGCAAGGTGCCTCTATACGAAGAGACGTCGGCCCGGTAACGACCGGAAGATCCGTCGACCGATTCCTGATCAGGTGTCAATTATCGGACAGCCGTCGGACGCTCGGGGGTGGGTGGGTGACTTTTCGAAAATCGTCACTGTCGAATAAAAATCGTTTGGCATTGTCGGGGCGTCTCTTGCACGGCAGGGACTCTATCCCGAGTTATTACGAATGTCTCCACCTCCTGTTTGGATATCCCCACCCGCTGTAACACTCCCGAAGGGCTGGTGCACACAAAGCACACATCTACCCCATTACGGTACAGTCGACGCAAAGAGGCAGCCCTTTCGAAGGGCGATTATTATCGGCGCGGCGAAACGAACCGTCGCGTTCGGTCGATCCGCGTCGTGGAGAGCGTGAGCGCGGGGGTGACGCGCGACGCCGAACGATACTTCGAGTATCGCTGATCAGTATTTTCGACTTTATTCAAAAACCGCATCGGTGGGCGGCAAAACTAGTGACGGGAAGGAAAGAGAGCACGTGAGAAAGGCGGCGAGAGGCGAGGGGGAGAGAGATCGGGAGGCGTCGTGCGCTCCGCGACTCCCTTGCCGGTGGCCACCCCTTCCCGCCGCGCACCCCTTGCTTTTTTTGCATTAATTAAAAGCTCCTGCCTCCGGGCCGCCAGTAGTACGGCCATCTTGGCCCGAGGCACGCCCCCTCTCCTTTGTTTTCAGATTTTTTTAATGATTTCTCCTTTGCAGACGCGTATCCTTCCTCTCTTTCTCATCCGCGAGTGCCCCCCCGCCCTCGCTCCCGCTTTGCCGCCGCTCGTCCGTAGGCCCTCTCTCTCTCTCTTTCTCTCCTTCTCCACCCCTTCGCAACCTTCCGAACTCACCCTCTGTCCTTCTCGTCCACCCCTTTCTCTCAGCTGTCGAAATTTACCGCTTCCTACCACCCCCTTCTCGATGCATTAACGCGTCTGTATCGTTCTCCTATACACGCAACGCCCGGGCTGCACTCACGGGACCGCGGGAGCATCGAGGGTGCAAATGTGCCCGATGCGTAAATACACGCGTGAATCGAACTGCATCTCCGCGTTCGGTTCGAGAGGGCTGCTGCATCATAATACCAATTCGCTCGAACGGAGAAACGGAGACGAGGCGAGGCAACCGATACAGGGGACACGAGAATAAGAGAGAGTGAGAGAGAGAGGAGGTAACAACCGCAGGGGGTAAGGACGTGTAAAGGAGAGAAAGAGAGAGAGAACGAGATCGGTATAAGCGCAGGGCCATGGTTTTCAAAATAGTTCACGATCGCTGCCGCCGTCAGGAACCCACGGCCTCCCGGCCTTTTCTCCGTTTAGTTTTTTGCCACCAGTGTGTGGCGTCAGGTTACGCAGTTTACACGGCCGGCTCGCTTTTTCTTTCTACCCGATCGCCTCAATTCCTCCTCACTCCCACCTTTTTATCTCTTTGCTTTGCACGGACGCGAGGGGGGCACGTCGATCGACGCCTGATACACGAGGATTCCTTCATCGGTATGTCTTCTCTGGTTTTTTTTCTCTCTCTCTCGTTTCTTTTATTTGATTTTTTTTTTCTTCGTTCTCTCCTTATCTCCTCTTTGTTTGAACTTCTCAAGACACGCGGTCCTCCCCGTCTCTTTGTCTAGGAACGCATGCTCCTCTCGTTTTTTGCCGTCTATCTAATGCTTTCTCGAAAAATGTTAAAATACAAGATCGCCGGGCTCCGCTGTCAGAGCCAGGATTTCGATTTTCACCCGGGATGAAACGCGGGACAGCCGGCGACGTGTCCGCACGTCCGACCGCGACCCGTCGTGCTAAAATATTTTTCGTCCGCCGGAAAAGTTTCGCGCGTATCGCCGCGACGTCCTGAATGGATATGTTCTTATTGTAAAAAGCCGGGGACATCTGCGCTCGACAATGTTTGGACACGGCGACGTGCCAACTTTTGTCCACCGGGATTTGAATGCGTCCCGGAACTCTCCTCCACGGCCATAATGGCACACGTCGTAAATATGAAAATTCCCGATCACTTCAGGAAACTGTCTGTCGTCCGACGCCGGAAAAACTCGTCGAATCCGATTTCCACCGAGACTCGTTAAGCAACTTTGTATAAATTTTTTTTCGGCGAAGGAGCAACTCCCTCGAGCTATGCAAAGCAACAGAGAAATTCCACGTTTAATAACCAAGTTTGCTTGCTCATTTTCGGTGGAATACATTTTTACACGTTAGCCATGGCGAATTTCGCTACGAACCAAATTTTGCGAATTGAACCCAGCTTGTTCAGAGGAAGGCAAACGAGGCTTCGAGAGTCGTTTGCCACGCGACGGGAGCCGCGATCCGTCGGCACGTAGGCCTACCCGTTCACTCGCCCTGCCGGCTATTCGCCGTCTGACTCAAACGATTACAAAATGCTTATTCTATTTACGTCCTTAAGTGTCGCGTTATAAATTTGATAAGAAATTAATTTGGCTAATTGTCACAGAAAAACAGACAGCAGTATTATAACAGAGTTTCGATAGTAGCTAAAAGAATGAACTGTAGTAATACGTTTTTATGAAACGAGATGTAAGTCTGATTCGTTGAAGGATAATTAGAAACGATTCTCTCGGGAATAACTGTGATAAGAAAACGTGAATTCGCACGAATTCGTCGGATTTGTACATTTCCCCGAATGTTTATTCAGTAAGAGCCGTGATTTGCGAGCGGGCGACGCGTTACGCGAGGCCCGAGAAGCGTTATTGTGATAGAAATTACATCTCCTCCGTCCGAGGATGTAAATTATTTGTAGTCGGCCCCTGAATGAAGAGTTCATTAGCAGCACTTGTGCGTCTTTGTCGTAATTACTGATGTGCCTGCACGCGGGAAACAGCAGCGGCCGCGCAAAAGTTCGGGGGAAGAAATCCGCGTGAACGTTGTAATTAAATTGTTGCGCGTCGCCGGGTTCATTATTTATATATGCTTATTTGCGTCGTATAATACGCGTGAGAGAGTAACGAATTGTACATAGTCCCGTCGCGATAGAAATTAATTATAACGAAATAAATCGTAAGAGATGCAAAAAATCCTCAACAAAAAAGCTGCACGTATATACATATATACGCGGTCTGTTGCATGGAAATTAATTGCGGTTGCTAACAATTCCTGCGAACGATAAGCTTCCGATGCCTCGTGAATTAATGGCAAACAGAGGCTCGGTGGTAGAAACGAACGCCAGATTCTTCTCGCGATATTTATTAACGTAGTGATTAATTAATATCATCTGCATGGTTTTGTTAACGACAGTAATATGTGAACGAATTTGAATTGTACTGAAATATTTATCTGTCAAGGAATCGTTAGCGAGAATCTCGAAGTCGATTCTGGTTTTGCTTAACGATTGTAAGAATATTCGTTGCTAATTGTATTCGTCGTAGATTCGGTTCCTTCTAATTGCCAATTAGAGACTGATCTTGACGGTGCAATTAACGCGAAGCCGACGCTTCTTAAACACCTGTGCGATCTTCAGTTCGATGTTCAATGTCCATATTGTAGTAAAGAGAAATTCTTTGATCAAAGTGGCTGTGAATCTTGGAAGCAGCGACGCGACGTCGCGTACGGAATGAAATTTTTCAATTTGCTCGTCTCGTTGAGACGACGCCCATTGGCAACAATTTTCCGAAATAGAATTCTTATTTCCCATTTTCACGACGTTTCTCGATTTTCATCTCAAACATTTGAGATACGTGGTTTATTCAGCGAGGCAAAACATTCTGTTTGAAAACCGCGACGAGCCTCGATCTCGTAGAAGTGACAAAGGTCCCCCGAGAAAACACGTGAATTTGATTGTCCGGATCGGGCCTGGGTGCGTGTAAAGATACTGTCTCAGGTAAAGGAGCGTGACACGGTGCGTTCGCCGGGCTTTCAAATCGATCTCGAGTGCCGGCCGACGCGTAGAAACGTCCCACGGGCGAGAATAATCGAATGAGAACGAGTCCGTCAAGGGCCCGCCACCTCCTCAACGTCCGAGCTAATTCGTCGAAGAATCGAGTTTTGAAATTTGAGAACGAACCCGAGAGCCATGGAGCCGCGCCTCTAGGAGCTTGTCAGCGAGCCTTTTCATGTTCCCTTCAATTCCTACGCCTTCCATTATTCACCCCCTCCACCGTCGACCATTGTGATCCGCTTGACCCATCGTGTTTGTGGGATATTTTCAAATTCGAAATTATCTGCCAAACACGGTACACGCACATCCCCCGATCGTCTCGAAAAGCTATTGGATTTACCTAAAGATATCAAACGTTTGCATCGTTCCTTTTGTCAAATACGGAATCGACCGACAATCGCGTTACCTGCGGGTTTTGCCTGTCACAATAACAGAATTCGCATAAAGAGCGGCCGGTTCTTATTTCATATTTAAAAAGTTTCGTTCTAAACACGAGAGAGAGAATCGTGGCCGGCTGAAAGGGGGCCTAACTATCGTAAACAGTAGCAATGTCTTCGCGTTAGAAGAGGGAAACCCTCTGTGCGAGGGGAACGTGCATTCTCACGTTTCGACATTATCCTAGCATAATGTGCTCGGAATGGTACCAGACGGCGAGCAAATTACCTGACTACGAGGCACGTCGTCGCCGCGACAATAGGCGCGTTTGCGCGGTTAGGCCTAAAAACAAAAATTGCATTGTCCACTCTCCTCCTGTCTGAATCTTCATTCTCGTCGCGGGCTTCTCTTGAACAGCGAGCCGAGGGAGATCGAGTGCGTCGCGGGGAAAACAACGACGCCGTTGTTGCACTCCGTTTACTTACTGCCGGTGTTTACCTCATCGTCGCAGCTCGAGGGGAATATTGGTAGAGCCAGGCGGATCGCAAACACGGAAAGGACGCGAGCGTCATCATCCGCGAGATGGGGATACCTCTTTTTTTTTTTTATATATTCATCAAGGAACATCTCGCGGCTGTCTTTCACTCTCGCGTAAAGAATAGAAGCTCGTTCGGTTCGGTCCGCCTCATCGGACAATTTGCTCGTTTGGAAGAAATTTTTCATTAGTCCGACTGTCGTCCATTAAAACCCTCCTCGCTGTCCTCCTCGGCAGAGGAATATAGGTTTCCTTGATCATTTCCCGGCCGTTGCATCCGAGCTTTAACCTGACGAGACGAGCTACGACAAACACGGCTTTGATGTTCCAGCTGGAAATGCAGGCGTGAAAAAAAATGTTCTGTCGTTTAAGAGCCGAGCAGACTTTCAACCGTCCCGTTTCGCTTTGATGCGGGAAATTGCATTTGATTAGAGAGCCCGGTGTCAACGTACCATTGTCGTCACTGTCTAAAACTCGTTGTTTCTCTACTATTTCACGCCCGATCATTAACATTCTCACCGTCCGCGAACGCGTTTAGACGATTCTCAACGATCCGAGCTAAAATCACTGAGAGTCTCCCTCCGAAGAGTTAATCGGTTTTTCCAAATATCTTCATCTCCGATTCGATGCTCTTACGATTGTCTTTGGTGAACGCGCGGTAAAGACCACCTAGCCCCGGCGTATCTATCATCTATCCGTAGGCAGGTCCAACCCCCGGTTTGCGTCACTGTCTGTCGCTCCTGTGGCACGACTATCAACAATCAACACCCTCGAGAGTAACGCGTTGCGTCGCGGGGAGAGAAAAAGAGACGAGGAGAGAGAGAGAAAGAGAGAGAGCGAGAGAGAGAGAGGAAGGGTGGTAGGAAGAATAGGGTGAGGCGAGGTGAGAGCAAACGGGGTGCCGTCGAAGGTGGTGGCGGTTTCGTCGTCGTCCACCCCCTACCCCCGCGGATGCTTGGATACGGTGGAAAAATGTGTGTGCCGGGCTATTCCGGCAGCTCGTGGGAGAGCTCGTTCGATTCTCAGTGTCTGGAAATAATTAGAGGCCGAGGTGGCCCGGGTGTTGCCACGGCAACCGCCAATCAGAGGGCAAAGAAAAATTTTTCCTTTTATATCGCGCATTTTTCTCTGTTCGCCCTGCGAGAAAGGGACTCGCGCGGCGGCACGCGGGGAGAGGGCCGCGGATCACTGCCGAGGGGATTGCCGAGCCGCACCGTCGCCCCCGCGGAAGATAATGTATGCAGAGACACGTTGAAACATGTGGATATACCCTACGATCTTTGTCTGCGTGCACGTGCACGTTGCACGAGCCAGCGTGTGGCTTCGTGTGCGTCGACGTACAGCCGCGAGGAATACCCAGGAATCTCGATTGCACCTTACACTCCGCTGTCTTCACGCTCCGCCGTGCGAAACGCCGATGCAGCTCAGATGCGAGTTCCTGCGAATTTTCTTCTCCGACGGCCCGGGCCTCCGTTCTCCTCGTCGCTTGATCATCGCCCAATCATTCGATGAGAAAAGACGTTTGATAAATCAGGGAATTCTTCATTTTTTCACCTCGCGGAGGAACAGAGACGGATTCTCGATTTCATTGTTGGTCAGAAATGGAACGGCGGCCGATCGCCTCGTTCCACTTTTCTAGGTAATCGTCCTCGAGCTTCGCGGGGTCGAGGTTTAATGATACCGTGCAATTACTCGGTGAGCCAACTGCAACTTCATTGTTCGTCGAGGGTGGTTTTCGGATTGATGGAATGCCCCGCCGTTCTCGTGTGACAACGCAGTCATCCCATTAGAATCCGGAACGAGGTGTTGTTTATTATTTCGTTTGGCACCGCGCGACGAAAACATTCCCTTTGATGTCCCACCGCGTCCCGTTGCATCGGCTTTTTCAATTAATGCAAAAAGGAGTATGTTAGGCACCCGACGCCCCACGGAACACTTCACCTCGCTTTCAAAAATGGCGTGCGTGTGCCAGAAGAGATACGTTTCGTATCCGACGCGAACGTCAACGATTCTCGTCACAATTAACGTTCCAGCATAAATATTGCGATCCCATTTGACGATTTTTGTTTTTGCGAGAAAAATCCTTTTCTTACGATCCTTTCAATTTCTCAATCACACAGAAATGGCTGGGTGTTCTCAGGGATGATTCAAAAAACAGACGCGCGTGGAGTTCGATAATTGCTCGGGCGAAAAAAATTACTCGAAGGGAAATAATAAATGTGGACAGGCAACTCGCAAAAAGAGGCTCCGTCCGTCCGTTCGTAGCCGAAATGTGGGTGTCACGAGAACGGCCGCCGTGAATGGTTTTTATTTTGGTTTGGTTTGACAGTGAGCGTCTTTGTCTTCGCCTCCGCTGAAAGCCGTACCTGTTTTAATTAACTTATTCAAACGATACCTGGCCGGATATGTAATGTCACCGGCGTGGACATGAGAGGGACGTTTAAATGGATCCGCTCGGATACATGGCAGGTCGCACGACCATCCTCCAACGTATTGGAACACACCCAGCGTCAGTAATACTAATATTGGCCCCGTGTTTGGACACTCGGACGACGTTACGTTTCTCGTCTTCCGCGAGTACGACTCGAACTCGACAATTCAAACTGTTCGAATTATTTACAGGAAAATCTTCTTCTACTTCTATCTTCTAAGTCAACCAATGGTGGGTCTGAGTGCGTTTTATTGGAAAATCTGATCGATCGCGAGTCAATTAAAAACTGACACCGTGGAGGATGATAGAGGGATTGAAAGCCGGAGGATGGAATCGAAGTTTCGGGTTTCTTTTGGTCAAAATTTGTTCCGGTGGGCACCGCGAGAGAACGGCGGGTAACACGACACGTATATCCCTTCTTGGGAAGCACGTGGGAAGAAACCGCCTCCTAAATACGCTCATAGAAACCGAGAAACGCGGATGAAAGGGGTGTGTTTCAAAACATGTCACGTCCAATATCGGCGCTGGCCATCGATCCGATCCGCCGCCCGGTGTTCCGTTCCCCGGCTCTCATAATCGTGGATTATGTTCTACACCGGCCCCGCGTTTAGACAACGGAACCAGTCCGAGATCTTGTCAGATCGATCCGAACCGTTCGACTGTTTCGGCCGTACCACCGGTTGTCTGTCCTTCCGGTTTAATCACTCGTGAATTGATGAGATCAGAATGGAGAGCGTCAAAGGGGGTGGAATCGATGTTATTGGCTCCTCTCGATTTCTCGGCCTCCGCGTGCTCCCAGGCCCTTCCTGTTGTCATGTTCTCTTCCGGTGTCGATTCCCCGAACTCTGATTCCAAACCACGATCTCCCGTTTCACGTTTTCAACGCGAGTCATCTGTTCTGAAATTCCGTTTCCCTAAAATCATGATTCACGCATACATTTTGATTGCGGCTGTCCTCACTGTTTTCACTCCATCAGCCGTCTAATTTACTATTACGCGAGCTGACCAATTCACGTAGCACGCGATTAACGTTACAATCCCGTTCATCGAACGTCACGAATTAATTGACGAAGTTATGACGAAGCGTACATGAATCATGCTATCTATCGCGATTATTCTGTCTAGAGCTTCTTCTAATTACTTTAAGTAAACAGTGTGCGAGGCAAGTTTTTTAACGAACGATCGGGTAAACGAGGCGGACGATGAAAACCGACAAAGCCAACAGATCTGTTACTTAAGGTGTACATATGTACACCTCGGCGTGTACATAGAATATTGTGGAAACGAGGAAAGAGGTTCAAAGCAGCGCGTGTCTCGGAGGAAGCTCGCATTTCCAATTCACTTTGCGTCTTGTCGGATTAATGGTGACCGCGTAGACGACTTGAATTTTCATTACTCTAACTGACGGAACGCTGAATGCGCATTATCCCCCGAGAAGAAGACTCACGAAATTGATCCTTGACGAACGTGATAGTCGAAATGATCGTACATAGGCAGTGGCGAGGAAACCGGATGAATCGATTATGGGAGCGAATTAATATTCACGGTTCAACGGGCGAAACGCGCGATTCGCTGGTATCGATGCAGGCTGACTGCACGCATTAATGCTGACGCGCGCGTATAAGCACGGACGCGGCGATGCGCGAGTAGAAGAAGGTTCGCGAGCGCCCAAGGATTATGCACGCGGATACTCGAGTGCGGGCGAGAGAGCCGGGGCCCCCTTCTGTCTCTCTGCCGCTTTTAAACAGTAAATACATTTTAGCGGTGTAGCGGGTAATGTGTAATATTTTTAATTGGATCTCTCCGTCTCTGTCGCGCGCACCGAGGAGCAGCGCGTTGCGCGGCGCGCCGCGACGCGATGCGACGCGTCGCCTGGTTCCGCGGCCTCCACCTCCTCCTCCTCTTCCTCCTCCTCCTCCACCTTCACCCCCTTTCGGCCGCTTCTTCCTGCCGGGAAGAAAACTGCGCTCGAAACTCTGCCGTGTCCCTCCGCGCCCCTGCGGCACCCGCAAGGAGACCCTCCCTTGCACTTCGTCGCTGACGGAACTTGCAATTATTTTCTCGTACCTTGTGGATTGTCGCTGCTGTAAAATTTCTTCTCGGCCGCTGCGCCTCGTCCTACGTGTGCGGGGCGCACCCACACGCGCCCACCGCGGCTTCCTTCGTTTTCCACCCTCCATCCCTCCGCGCATTATACCCTGGCTTTGGCAGCCGCGTAGCCTCCAGCTGGCATTAGACCCCGCAGAAAAGAACATTGAGGAATTAGTGACAGTGGCGGCTCCGTCTCGCTCTCTCCCCCGGAGGAAGGGGCCGACGACGCTCGTTGCGGGGTGAAAATTGAAAAGCAAAATGGCGCTTAAAGGCTAGAGACCGTTGAGACTCTCCGTGGGCCGATGATACGGTGCTAATGGTCTTCCTGTGGTCCGACCGTGTCCTGGCTTCGAGGAGGATCCTGACGCTCCCGACGCCAGTCCTTCTTTCGGATCGTCTTCCTCATTGTATCGCCGTTCATACCTAACGATCGTAATTGACGCCACCACGGGCTCCTCGCCTATTTGGGCTTCGTTGCGTTGAAAAATGGGCGCCGTGGAAAAAGGATTATTGACGATGGAGCTTGGAAAACCGAGCTTTTCACCCGGCGAGAGGCTTGCATCCGGAGCGGTCGCAAGTGGTCTTCAGTCGACGATCGTTTTAAATGAATCGCCGTCTTCATATATTTTTATCGCCTTTGACAATGCTTTCCACTGAATCGGAATTAAAACAATATGTGTTGTTCGATAAATCTCAGACTGTGTCTTCGAAATATTCGAATTCTGCTGCCAGCAAATAAAATGTAGCTTTATACAGTAAATAATTTGCGTTACTTCTGCCTCTTCAGCCTCTTCGAATCGAATTCTGCTGTCAGAATATGAGGAATAAAATGTTAGAGGTTTCCATTTTAAATAATTTTTAATTCTCTTGTTTAGTTTTGTCTCCCCAGCTGCTTCGAATTAAATTCTGCTGTCAGAATATGAGGAATAAAATGTTAGAGGTTTCCATTTTAAATAATTTTTAATTCTCTTGTTTAGTTTTGTCTCCCCAGCTGCTTCGAATTAAATTCTGCTGTCAGAATATGAGGAATAAAATGTTAGAGGTTTCCATTTTAAATAATTTTTAATTCTCTTGTTTAGTTTTGTCTCCCCAGCTGCTTCGAATTAAATTCTGCTGTCAGAATATGAGGAATAAAATGTTAGAGGTTTCCATTTTAAATAATTTTTAATTCACGTGTTTAGTTCTGCCTCTTCAGCTTCTTCAAATCAAATTGTGCTGTTAGAGACTGAAACTAAGTAATAAAATATAGTTTTATGTCTCAAATAATTTCTAAATCATGAGCTTAGCTCTGCCTGTCCAGCCTCTGTAAAAATGGCAAAGATGGAACATTAATATCGTAATTATTAAAACGACTATTCCTCACTCGGACGATATAAAGAATTTTATCCTTGACAGTTCGAACCACTGGCGACGATTGTCTTTCGCAAGGCTGCATCGTTCTCAATTAGTGCATCGTTATGCCTAAACAAATTAATGCGCTTGCCATCTAGCACGTCCATTTCGTGGTTATCGAGTGAGAATCAAACGGCGGGTCAAACAAAGGATGTAGATAGTGATCTCCATTGTCGGTCGCGTGAGAAACGGACATTTGTTGCCAGGTGCGCGCGTACGCTTCGGATAAACATCTCGACCGGTGACGAAGAATTGCGTTATTATTTGAAACCGTGAAAACTGTCATTCCCGATAACCATCGGATTTCTGATGCTGGAGACACGAGTTGGATCGCCAAGCTAAACAGTCTCACGTCCGTCATAAACCAACGATTTTCCTAAAAAATTGTTCCTCGCGTCAAAGAAAATTAATTAATCTCCGATTAATTGTATATTCAAAAGTATTAACAGGATTTTGTATGACAGGAATCAGGAGTATTGCTTGCCGTCGCAATGGCGAATTTCTTGTACACATTCATATTCTTTGATAAATAAATACATTCTTTGATAAATAGTGTTTTTTTATATCCACTATCACTTGAAAGTAATTTATATCGAGCTTAAAAGATTTCTTATTTGCCTTCCGGATAAAAAGGACTTACGACAAAGTAATTCAGATTGGCATAACACAATAAATCCTCTGTAATAAATATTGTTATATTGTTCTATATTAAGTATTAATATTTCAATAGAATTGCATTCTTTCGATTATATTTAATTAGAATAGAACAAAGATTCATTATTCTAAGCTCAGATACATAAATATAGCAACTGTCCTAATTTCTGTTCACGTTATAATTACTACTCGTTTAAGATTGTATATAAAATTAAAGAAAAAAGAGGCAGTAAATAGAAATCGTAACATGAACAGAAATTGAGACATTTAGTATACATAAAAGTAAGATAAGAGTTACTTGTTTTAGAATTGAGTCAACTAAACGAAGCAATGGATTAATAAATATTTTATATTAATAAAAATTGTTTAATATATATTTCATAAGACTATTCCAGTAACTATAATTCACATACGACGAAGTAACCATTATAAATGAATTCTGAATACCTTTTGCCTAGTAATGAATAATTTCGGAAGCGTTCTCCAAGTGAGGCCGTGGGATCGGCGTGACGAATCGCGCTTCGAGTTCATCAGCGGCGGATCATCTCGTGTCTCGAGTCACCACGCTTAGGATGCAATCGGCCATTGCTAGGAAGATTGCGGCCGGTCGCTCCTTTTGTGCCGTGGCCTTTTATTTCTCAACCGACGCGACGCGTACGTCCACCATTTTGACTGTGTGCGGACGTTGGCCCAATTTTTAGGGGTTGGTCTTTTGTACGCGTACCGGCCAGCCCCGAGCGACCCTCCCGCTGTGACATTTATTTAACAAGGTAACGACATTACCAGCGTTAGCTCAGATCAGGGGATACCCCGGCGCGAGCTCGAGGGTCTAACGACCAATAGAATTTATTGTCCCGCCGTAATGTACGTGATTTCTCGGTTGTTACGTTCTCCCATCATGGCTACGTAACGGATTTTTCTTCATCGGATTCCTGGTCCCATTGTCCGCGTCCTTTTTTTTTTTTGTCCCCCGTCCCGATTTACAACAATCGTAATCATCCTTTTGTGCCACTGTTTGCTCTCTCGAAAATGAGAAGGGAAAACGATTACGTTGGCAACCGTAGCCGACATCGTATAACGGCATCTGTCATATTTTAGTATTTAATTCGAGCCCTTCTTTTGACATGACTTTCCGACGCGGTAGCTCGCGTTCGCCGGTACGTTTCAGCCATTTTGTCCACCGTGAGTGCCGGGTTCGTTTCGTTGAACGTAATTTTTGTAACCAAACGAAGTCTGGTCGAGACTCCGAACGTCGAGCCGGCGAAATAATAAGCGGCGCGCCATTAGCCTGCGCCCGGCCATCGAGCCAGCTTTAACGATTTATTTAGCCCGTGGAAAAACAAGTGGAAAGCCGGCACCGACTTGCATATATATTATGTGGAAACGTGATTCGAGTTAACGAGGATTTTTACAGAACAAAAAACGCGGGTAGGAGCCAAGGGCGGAGAGGGACGAGAACGTGGGGAAACGGGACGAGGGGCAGAGGGAAACCGGCGAAAGGGGAGGAGAAAAAAATAAATGTTCCCGGCTCAAGGCCGCAAGTATTTCGCCTGCCGTTAGGATATCATTATCATTTAATTTTCCACGTTCGACGAAACTGCTCGCGAATCCTGGGCGTCGTTAACGTTAACATGATTCGGCGAGCCTTCTCGTTGTTTTCTACAGGGCGTGAAATTTAAATGTCCCAATCGATGCCCGATCATTATTTTCCCGTTGTTGCTGGGAACGCGGAGACGCGCGTCGGCCCGCTATCAATCCTGGAAATGGAAAAATGATATTGAAAATACGCGGCCCTCTTTCAGAGGCTCCCGTCACCCGAGACGATCCGTGCTCACCGAAAACCATTGCACAACATTATATTAGAATGTAACAAGAGCCAAATTTCTTCTTTGCATCCTCTCACCTATACACGAATCATACAATCGTTGTTTATCACAGCTGAACGAGAGAAATTGATAAGCGTTCTTAAAAAATGATTGCATGGCTAACAATTTTAGTCGCCATATAAGAATCTCGGTTTTTATTCCATAATTTAGTTCATTTATGAAAATGAACGAACGACTGATTCTTCGCATTTGATTAAATACATTCTAGCAGTGATGATGAGTGAATTATTCATTTAATCAAAAAATGTTCCATTAGCAAATTGACGACAATTGCGAATTAAATTAATTATCAAGTACAAAATAAATCTTGATTTTCTTTATTGCAATTTCTTTCGTTTACAAACACAGTACTTAGAATTACATATTTCTTTCAAGCAATCACTTATTACAATTGAATTTGACTAGTCTTAGAAATTACAGAATTGATTCATAAATTAAAACTAGAAATACTGTAAATTATTCACAGAACTTGGAGTAACGCTGAAAACCGAGTCCATTGGCGTTTAACTCCTAATTCTGCTCAGTAATTGATGATTTAAATGTTAATGTATAACGGGAAAGGTGTGAGAAAAATGTCTGAATACGAAGTAATGAAACGCAGCGTCGGGTAATGCATAAATCTGAATGGATAAACGGTTTTTAAGTATGTAAATGCCAAGTGTTCATTGAATGACGGTGATCAAGGCCCCGATTTCATTTACGAAGTTCGTGCGTTTGGTAATAAAATAATTCACCAGACGGTTGTTTAGGGAGGTAGGTATTAATTTTAAGGGTAGCTAAGCACACGTTGGCGCCATCTCTACCAGGGGCAGCTAAATCCGACGGTTTCACTCTCCACGATTCCTTTACGACCCATCGTACTGTTATTATTTATACAATATTTCTATTAATGTTTCATATTTCTTCTCCTTTTGCAATTATTTCATAAAATCCATAATAAGCCTGAGACACGATTCGGAGCTTTGAAATTGAATTGAGTGGTGAAATGAGAAACACGGGAGAAGAGGTCACGTCCGTATCATCTCGTTCCACTCCAATTCTCGGCTGCGCCTAGAATCGCAGGAAAAAAGGGAATCTCTAACGAAATCCGCGTAGCCGGATCGGCGCGCGTGTTTCCCGCCGAACGGGAACGGAGGTGGCCCCGCGATGGAAATCGATAAGACAATTGCCGCCGGCTGTGTTACTCGTTTCCTTATCATTGGCCTAGTTCGGGGTCACGCTTGGCGGGGGCGCTGCGCGTTCGCAGAGCTCGCTCCTCCTTCGGCCGCCTACGTTCAAGTCGAATTGAAACGCTGACTGTCGTCGGACGACGGCTCCTGGTCTCGGCTGCGCGGGCGAATATCTCGCGTGCGACACGCGCGATAAATCGTTCCCAGTCGTAATAATGACGTACGCGAACGTTCCCGTCTCCGTGTGTTGCCCGCGGCCGAAACACGCTCGCGTCTGACGCGTTATGTGAACCTCCTGCACCCGGGACCCGGCTGTTCCTGCTAGCATGAGCATTTCCCAAGACAGCGCAGCCACGATCGTGTGCAAGGAGATCTTCGACGGAGCCTCGAACCCGTCCCATGAAGGTACGTGCGAGCGAGACACTGATTTCCACCCCCTCTGACCTCTAACCCAGGATCGATGTAGCACGGGGTGATTTCTTCGCACACCGACTTTTATTCAATTCCTATTTCCCTTCATTATTACAATATTTAACGATAGCACCGTAGAGATCACCGATTGCCAATTTGTCTCGGCTAAGTCGAGTTCACTCACCCCTGTACCGATAATTAAATCATCCCACGGAACACCTATTTAGCTGGGTCAATAATCGAACAATAGATTCAGTCTTTTTAATAAAAACGTCGAACGATAACGAGGGATTGCAAGATACATCTGTGAACCTCTTTATCAAGGCATTGACATAAGAAGTTTCTTATCGTTCCTCTGGTCGCCATTCCGAGCTATAAATCTTACACACATACACACATACACATAGACTCGTATATCCGTACTGACTATTTTTTACGAAAGCTTGTGTCATCAATGAAATTATTTTTATTGTCCCCACGAGAACGCGGATGGAGCTCCGGGGGTTGAAGTTGCGTGAAATTTTGAAACGTGTTGAAAATTTTCCTTCGGTGTGGGTTGGAGCGTAAGTCACAGATAAAACGTCAGACGGTCGTACGCTGGTGGCGAGTTTCCTTGTTTATTTACACCGTGGTCGGACGGGAGCAGTGAGCTCCCGTACCCCAGCGCTCCGTGGAAAATCAATAGGATCCGCAGTGCGGCGAAAGTTTTGTCATAAGTCTCGCGGACCTCCCCACTTGCTGTGCCGTGTCGACGGTCGGATTCCGCAGGACAATACCTGCCGGGCGTACGAAAAACCGGAGCTGGACACGTATCGCGACCTCGTTTCGCGTGAGCCTCCGTGAAACGACCGCGAAATCGCGTTTGGCTGCCACTGCCATGGCTACGAAATTTTGCCCACCGAAGGGGATGCCAGATGTTCCGTGGCTGTTAACCCCCGGCCCTGGCACCTGTCAAAGACTTCCATGATGGAATTTTTAATCGCCCTCCTTCCCCAACCGTCGAGACTTCCCATTATGCACCATTCGTTATTTTCAGGCTTCGCTTTCAACATGCTCGACTCCAAGGCCGATGATGTTTTAGAGCCATTTCAAGATCGTGCAAATTGACTATATTATTAGTAATAAAATAAGAAATTAAGGAACGTCTATGTTTTCCTATGAACGGCGTTAAGACTCGTTAGCTTGCACGTAGAAAACGTTTGAGCACGCGATGCGTAAAGAGAGTTCTTGACGTCCCCCTGTTCAAAGGGACAGTTCCGCGTGGCCACGTGTACTTCCACCTGGTCTATAATCGATGAGCGTCGTCGTTACGCTGAGCACACGACTAAAGAACCTTGAAAAATCGCCGGGTTTATTAATATTTTCTTCGATGCTTATCGAGCGAGGCGTTAATACCGCCCGTTAGTTAGAGAACTCTATTCTTAACCGACGCTCTATCACCAAACAATTCAAGTAAAACAATGCCAGAGCGCGGAGAAACTTCTGTTTAATCTCCGCGGAGTCCTTGACCGAATTTCACGCTTCAGAAAGAAACAATGAAGAACGGCTGTCCACGCGAATTGACCATTAAACTAGAACTCGTTCGTGTCAATTTGCATAATTCACGTATTCACCATATTACGACCTAATTTTTCCAAACGATCGATCAGCCTAATTTAGGATATTAATTTGTCAGTTATAATTAATTAACCGTGCTCGTGTTTGCAGAGGTGCTCGAATATGCGAGGCGCCTGGGGATCGACCCGGATACGGAGCCGCACCTCCTGAGCCTGGCCCAGGAGGGCCTGATGGCGGCCCTCCCAGAGGGCTGGTTACCGTGCTACCACGAGGCCAGCAGAGCTTGGTACTACTATCAAACTTCCACCGGAAACCGGACCTGGGAGCATCCCCTGGACGCCGTGTACAAGGAGCTGGTCGAACAGGCCAGGGCTGGGAACGTGAAGCCCGGCGAGAGCCTCAGGCAGATCAGCTTCGGTACGGATTGCCTCGTGATATCGGCTGAATGGAAAATATAGGATATTTAACCCTTTGCACTTGGATATCAATCGCATTGGCTGCGCTGCACTCGAGCTTTGATAGAGACTAAGACTGACTATCGACTACATTAGCTGATTAACGAACGTGATATACTAACGGATACTTTTTTGTACCTTGTCCAATTTTGTGATCGACGGCACACAACGAATTGAAATTGACGAGGGCATGTAATATTTTTTTAAGCGGAGCTACCCTCCACACCGGAGTGTAGATTATTTATGGAATCACGTATTCGCGTTTTGTACATGTATGTAGATGGTGTATGAATAAAACATGATATGCGCATCATAGAATCGTAATGGCATGATTATTATTTTTCTATTTTTTTTTTATTTTCATTCTCTTCGTTTTGCGCCAGACAGCGACATCGGCGTGCAAAGGGTTAAACCTAGCACGCGGAAACATCCAAACCCTGGAAACGCTTTCTTCATTCTGACTGTGAAGCTTCTTAAGCTTTTAGGCGATAACGACTTCTTAATATCTGCGGTCTTATCAGCACTGAACGAGATAAGATACAATTCTAATCAAGAATTTCGAAAATCAAGCAATACACCTTTTCTATTATTATAATTAATAAATTACTGTCGATTAGACGTAAACATTTTGTAAAGCCAGTAGGAAAGTTTCCATGAATTGCATCACTGTCGCAAGCTGATTAGCGCGCCGAGTTTAGAAGCAGGTTACGAATTAGAAACGAATTAGTAAGAGGCTGTAAATCAATCAACGAAGCCTCTGTAGATACATTATGTGCGACAACTCAGCGAGCAATTCCGATAAGATAAAACCTATTTGTACACACGTCATCCGCACGTCTAGATTGCGCAATTTCCGTTGCACTAGACCTTGATTTAGTAGAAACTACTTGTTCGTTTTCTTCTCGGACCGCAATAGAACCGAGACTTATTGGCTCCGTTTTCTTATTTTTACGTAACGTCACGTAATAATCAGCCGCGTTAGCTAATCCGCCGTTTTATGTAATACGCCGATTCACGTGCGTGTAACGCGACCCGGAATCAAACCACCGCTAATTATTTACGAGCGCGACGGGTATCGATTACATCGGCGGCAACCTTGTTACTTCCCATGTACGTATCGTCGTCGTAAATAACATAACACGAGTCAACAGTGTGTAACGCACTTTGACATCTGTTCGCGAGATTCGTAAAAAGCCGCGCGTTGCGGCCGGGATGATTGTTCGAGACGCGGGCCAGCGACCGTTCGTTCTACCGGCTCGAGTGCAATAAAGTTACACGCGAGTGAATTTGTTGCGCGATTTCTTTCCCGATCGGAGGCGATGGGGCGCGCGTCGATCTAAAGGGCACTCGAAACCCTTTCGGGCTCGCTTCTCCTCCCCCCCTCGGTGTATCGTACGTCAGATTCGTTAAGGCACTCACGTGTCGGCGCGCTCGCTCGTGAAAGTGCGTATAATGGTCGCTTGAACGGCGATCCGTCCAATTATCCGAGCCGCGTCGTCCGTCGAACGCGAGCACTTCACCGGTTGCCGCGCCAAAACCAGACAGGGAAAACAATGAACGTTCGCATGAATTTATTAGCTCGACCCTGTCTCGAGTTCTACGAGACACCAGTCGGCAGCACGTCGTTTTCGTTGCTAGGAATTTCGCGAAAAACACCGCGAATGCACTCTTCGCTGTTACATAATAATCGCTCACGCTCTTTCGGGCTTTCAGGCATATTTTCTTATCCGTTTCATCGCCGTACCCTCTCGCCGCGGGAAAAAGAGGGGGAGGGAGAAAAAAAAGGGAGTCGTTGACTCGTTCTCAAGGGAACGTTGACACTGTCGTCTCTTTTTTTCTCGAGAGGGCCATCGTCGGCGATAAAAAGTTCGCGCGTTCCTCTGATCCCTCGGTGCATCGACTCTCGTCCCCCCTCCAGGCTCGCCCCCTTCCGACGTCGATTATCGCACGTCGCTATAAAACATTCCTTGATAAATCATGTCTACTCTTTCGACAGAGGAGGACTCTAAGACGACAGCGAAGGACCTCGATTCTCACGAACAGGCGACTCTATCCAAGGAAAAGAACAACGCGAAACAATCAACCAAGGCGAATCCACCGCCCACGAGAATCCCCACGAAACTGGCGCCCTTGAAAAAAGACAAAATCGACGGAGCTAGGAAGAGGGATGAAAGATCGAGGATGGAGAACCCTTTGGCTACCAATAGGACTGGCAGGGATTACACGAACCTCAGGTTCCAGGATCCCAAGTTCTACGAGTGCCCGAAGCTACTCGAGGCAGGCGCATCTGGCACCCATTCGAACGTCACCACGCCGATACACGAGATAGATTTGAAGGAAGTGTTGAAGAGATCGGAGTCGCTCAGTCCGAGGCACGAGAAGGACTGGGAACAGCTGTCCAGCAAGTTCAGCTCTGAAGAGAACATAATCGACATCGACAAGCTGAGTATGAATGCTCTGGCCAGGTCAGAGAGACCGGAGAAGTTCGACAAAGAGAAACATCCCAGTCAGCTCGGTCAACAGAAGGAGCTGACTTTGAGCGGTGGTGGAACCATGTTCTTGAAGAGCAACAGGAGCAGGGATACTACACCTAGTCACGAAGGCACTAAATTAGACGATTTCAGGACAGTGACAATCCCGGACGAGAGCTACACTGGAGACAAGTTGAAGTCGATTCTCAGGGAAAAGCAGTCTGAGGATGGTAAGTAATATAAATCAATAATTCTCTTAAGCAATTATATATATTTTTTATTTAATCGTCGATAGATGACAGACCGGTGGACGAAGAGCGTAAGAGCGTTCGGTTCGACATAGAGAAAGATGCGGACATCAAGTTCACGTATTCGAGGTCCGAGGACGAATCGGACTCCGACCCTGAAGACCAGGACTCGCAAATGCTCGCGTTGCTCTCGAACAAGGACATAAATTGGTCCTCTCTGCAGAAGACGAACTCTCAAAGCCCGGACGAGGCGAACGAAGACGCGGAAGACAAGGTTGAAGAAATGAAATATAATGTCGAATCGAAGAAGAATGGAAAGATCGTCGGGAAGAGGTTCGTCGTTCAGAACGTGTCTGAGAACGAACACCGGAAGAAGTTTGGTGTTCAAGCCGTGTCTGAGAAGGAGCATCGTCTTCAGATGTCGAGAGACATCCTCTCGAGAGACAGCCTGTCCAGAGACAGCAGTTTGGATTATACGTACACGAATAAATTCAATAAAATCAAGAACATCGACTTGGTCTCGAAGAGCGAAACCGATTATAGCGACTCTGAGCGCAGGAAGAATAAATCGAAGGACTTCTCGAGGACTGAACAGACCGACGACGACGATACGTCTGACATTTCTAGGATCAATCCTGAATTCGAGCTCTCGCGAAGGGAACGCAACGAGATCGCTGGGAGATTGGAACAGTACAAGAACTTAGAGGAGACCAAGATTAGACTTGATGAACAATACGAAAAAGACGTTGAAATGTTGAAGAAGGAATACGAAGAGAAGCTGGAACGAACTAGGAAGGAGTTGGAGGAAAAGTTCTTAGAGCAGAAGAAATTGATGGACGAGAACGTGGAGGACAGGATGAAGGATTTGACGAGGGAGCTGGTCGAGAAGGCGTTCGTCACGAGAATGGACGACGCCAACAGCGAGAACCTCAGGAAGATGAAGACGGAATTAGAAATCAGCTACGAGAAGGAGAAACAAGAAATGCTGGAGAACATGAAGACGGAACTCGACGAGAAAAAGAGAGAATTATTAGAACTACGAATCAAGGAAATGGGTAAACTAGAAGACGAGCACGAGCGCGATTTGAGCGATGAGAAACACGCGAAACTGAATCGGATCGAACTGAGCAAATTGCATTCGGAGAACATCGAAGCGTTGAAGAAAGAATTCGACGACGAGTTGGAAGAATTGCGCGCCCAGCTTCAGGTGCAGCAGAAGGAGAAGATCGCGGAGATCACTGAAGAGCATGAGAAACACCTTTGCGAAATCTTGCGCGATTTTAAAATCACCGTAAGCATAATTAACTATCGATTACAGAAAAGATCAGAAATTTGTATTCCGTGGTTTCGCGATTTTCAGGAGGATCGGACCAGGAAGATGCATAAACAGCGACTGGAGAAGCTTCGCGCCGAGTTCGCGCAGGAGTTGGAGAAGGAGTCGAGGAAGCACGCGGAGCGGGCGATCCATCAAGAGAACATCGAGTTCGAGAAGATGCGCTGCGAGAAGCGGCTGCTGCAGGACAAGTACACGGCGTTGAAAGAGAAGTACATGAAACTGAAGAAAGAGGTACGCGCGGCGCTCGAGAGGAGGAGCAAGCGAAAGGAGAGCTACACGACAGCATCGGAGACCGAGAGGTCGACGTCCACGCGAACGAGAACCGAGCGGACCGAGTCGTCCGACCAGAGGTGAGTCGATTATTCCCGGCTTTCCCGTACGATTCGCTACGATTTCACTCAGGTCGACCGTTTTTTTGGCTAAAACAGTGTGCTCGAGGAACTCTCGGTATTTTTCATTGAAACATTTTAGGCTGTCGCGCCATTGTAGCGGCGTCATACAAGAGGAGGGCGCGTGAAATCAGAGAAGCGAATTGAGTCGCAAAGGGTTGACACGTTGGATCGCGCTCTGAACCACTTGTACGTGCCATGACATTAACAAATCAGGGAGAGCATGGTTTTTCTACGTGTTACCTATGTACCTGTGTATAAAAACCGACAAGTGTTCATTGTACTAGCTCTAAGCTGTCGCACAACCATTATCCACGTCACCAAACTCCAGTATCTTCACAGTCGCCGCCTGACACCCCGTTTTAGTTGCATACCCCACGTATTGTACATATACATATACATATATCCCCTCGGTCAATTTCCATTGATCGTCTTGTAAAAAGTTTTTATGTACGTCCGTCCAGTTGCGTAGCGAAATTAAATAAACTGTGAAGGTACTCTCTCACGCTCATACGATTCGCCCTAATATCTGGCTACAGGCCTTAAATCGTACTCGCAGTACCCCGCAACTACGAAACACACGCTCGAGCTTGGCAACGACGATGACGACGACGACGACGACGACGACGCCGCACGCGAAACCGCACGAGCCGACCGGCAACGAGCGGTCCGAGGAATCCCACGATCCGGACGAGCCGCACGTTCAGAAGGCGAACTCGGGGTTTCAGAAGAGCGCGGCTGCGAGGAACCTGAAGTTCGACACCGACGACGCGACCTCGACCAGCGAGGCGAACGCGAACACCACCAAGAAGAGTTTCAAGAGGCTGTCGACCACCGCTGGGAACAACAACAACGTCAATAACAACGAACTGGAGAACCCGGTGGAGAATATCAGGAAGCAATTGGAGAAACTCGAAGATCTCGGCGACCAATTGCCAAGCAACGAAACGGCCTACACCCTGCGCTATCCTTTTCAAGACAAAGGTGAGTCCGCTTATACTTCTCTGATCTTTTCTATACGAAATTTGCATATATGTATGTGTCCAGTTGAGGGAGAATTTCATCGAGCTTGACGCTTCGATTATGCTACTATAAGGAATGGAAATAGATGATTGTTTATTTCTTTAGGCATATATACACTTTTCTTTGGGTAACTTTCGGTTGTTCTCCGTCTGCTCGTGACTGCACCACCGCCGGCCTTTCGTTCCCTTGGTTCTCTTCCGTTTCTGTTACTTATTTTCACGCACGCCGCGTTCACCGCCGACGGTAGCGCGTAAAACTCGTCGAAAAGGATTCTGCTCGATTTTTTAGCCCCGGCGAACGCCTCGTCGGAGCTCGAATTCTTCCGGCACCGGATTCACGTCGAGAGGGACTCTGTGAAGAGGGCACGGGAGGCGCTCAGGCACCAGGAGAACCTTTTACAGGGACGTCAGAAAGCTTGGAAGCAGCGCAGCGCGAGCGCCACGCTCGAACAACTGGTTCAGGTACTTTTTTGTTTTTTAAATAATTATTAATTTTTATCTATTCTCATTAGCATGTATTCATTTAAATGACATTTTTTACATTCACATTTTAGGAAGAACGCGAACTGTCGGATATGGAGGTGAACTTGCATCGGACCAAGAGCCTGTTGGGCGAGAAGGTGATCCACCTCAGGCACTTGGAACAGTCTTTAGAAAGAATGGTGAACTCGAAGAAAAACGAGAACGACACGTCGTCGAAGAACGACGATTTAACATTGAGCGACATGTCCAGCGTGAGCAGTGGTGTCAGCTCGACCGATTTGGTGACAGACATAGGTGAGTAGCTCCCACCCCCGCTTCCCCTTCGAATTTTTCTCGGTTCCGTTTTCTCTCTCCCGCTTGGTTTTGATTTTTTTAAGTTCCGTTCGACTCGTTTATTTTTCGTTGATTTTCTTTCACTGAAAGATTCGTCTTCGGTCTTTTTTGGTTCTGATCCTCCGTACTCAGACAAACCGGATCAATACCAGGAGTCGACGGAAATCATCGCAAGCCTGGAAAACCTAAACTCCGAAATACGTGAGATCTGGGGCGTGCTGAATAAACGGCAGGACACGGACGCGCCGCCACCGCCCACGCTGATGTATTCTTATTTGCGATGGCTACGTTTCCACCACCTCGCGGCTCAGTCGAACAATATACAAGGTGAATACTTATTACGCCTCAGATTAATCTCTTGCCGTACTTCAACGAGCCTGACTCGTCATCATAGTTTAATTTCTAACGTATCAGCGAGTCTGACTCATAGTCTCATGTCTGAGGAGAAAAAAAAACAACCTGAAAAGAGCTAAATGATGCGGCAAGAAGTTAACGAATTACAGTAAATCTGCGTTAAATTTCTACTGATCATATATAATTCCATGTTCGCAGGAACGTTCGGCACTCCGAATATTCAGTCGAACATACTGTCTCAGTTAACAGGCTCGCAACCGCCGATCACGCAGAACATCATCGCCCAATACGGCCCTAACAGCGGGTTCACGACCAGCGTTTGCACCGTAGAGAAGAACTCTTCGAATCTGATGGAGAGAACGTGGAGTCTACGCGACTGGCTCCGGCAAGCTTGCATCGAGAACGCTGACCAGTCAAGGTCAGTCGACTCCCTAAAGAATCCTCAGTTGATCGAAAAATTCGCTTCCAAACGTCACTCGTTCAGCGACGCGAACACCCGTTTCACCGACGTCGATTCCATGTACTTACACGTGTTTCTAAATCAATTCAAGAAAACCTGTTTCCGTTAAGTACCTCATAAACTGCGGATTTCATCGATTTAGAGTTGAATACACAGAAACCGATAAGCTAGTAGGAGATTTGCAATGTTTAAGCGATTAAATGAATTTTTATTTATTTTCTATGTAAAAATCCGCAGTCCTTATGAACGTAGTAACTGACCAATTATTGAGAAGATCCGTTTGGAAGCGAGGCCTGTGCTTCGTGAACCTCTTCCCTCGTTCCTATCAAGTTCAGTTCGCCTGTTCGCTAAATCGACCAAAGACTGCGGCACGTGGCGCGTGTGCGAACGCAAGAAACAAAGACTGGCACGCGCGCACCGCGTGAAATTTGTTAAAGAAAATGAAAATACACTCACGCTCGACGTTCCTTGAATTTTTACCCGGAACTAGGCAATTTTAGTGCTACTCGTTTAACAGAGATCATCGACGACGTAAAATTGTGCAGAAGCGGAAGGATAATTGATGATGAGCTCGTGTGTGAGTTCGCGTGAGACATGAGCGCGAGATACATACTTTATTGTAAATAACGATAATAACTAATAATTAATAATTAATAATTAATAATAATAATAATAATTTCTGGATTGCGAGCGTCACTCGATGCGATGCGCTGGTTCCTTTCTCCCCGACAGTCTGTTCAACCTTTATATATATTTTCGAGATCGATTTTTTCGTGTAATAAGAATGTATAGTATACGTACCTCCTATTATATACGACGCATCCTATTATATACATTGTAACGTACGTGTATGTATAACGGACGGACGAAATTGTTTCTTAGAGATGACCACGCGTGATGTTCGACGCGCGAGAAGTGGCGATCCGTGTTCCCGTTCTATCAGACCGTGTGTGATATTTCCAATCAAAAATCGTCAACAGAGAAGACTTAGCTTTTGTATCGATTATACTTAATCGTTGTAAGAACTAATCGTAGCGGACAGGGATACGTAGATGACTGGAACTAGTCTGTCGACCACTTCTTCGAGCCTCATCGATTGCCAAACTTTCATAATAATAATAATAATAGTAATGATGATTATGATGATGATTATCGACCTTTCGATCTGTGTCACACGTACGGGGAAAATGAAAGAGAAAGAAGCGTTTCCGATTGATGATAATTTTAGGAACGTCCGACCGACGTTCGACTTACTCCCCCTTCCCAACCGTTCGAATTGTAGCTCGCAATAATCCTGATCTCATTAGATGTAATAGCGTAGGGTCGATTATCTACACTGCGCGAGATACGCGACAGTATTGACTGAAATCGTGACCGGGAGGTCCGCGGCACCTCGTTTACGATTAGTAAATGGCTCCTCGTTATCATTTTCTCGTTGGGATTTCGTTTCGCTCAGCGACCAGTCCTGATGTATTTAATCGGCGATAGTTGATTCCGTAATCGAAGTTAATATGGATAGAACGTATTGAGTCTGTATTTAAAATCGTAGGTCCCAGAACGTAGAGCTAACACCGTCCTTGATAATTAAATAACTTCTACCCTGAGGAACGTTTCAAGCGAGTCGTTGCTCGCGGTTCCACGTTGATTTGAACAGTGCAATACGTGTATTCTGATTCCGCCAATTCCGTTACGTGGCAATTATGCTTTCCGCACAATGTAACGTTTTGTAACGTTCTCCTAAATCCTCGCTGACGATTAGAACTCCGATTTCCGACGCTATCGCGTCCGCGTAATTGTACGTAAGACGAAGAACATGTTATTTGTAAAGAATTCAGGAGCAATATAATTTTACTCGAGACATAGCGCCGTCCTGGAGACGGCTGCAAATACAAAGGTATTGCCAAACTCGATTCACCGGTGCTTCGTTCGACGTAACAGGCTTCGATTAACCGCTTTTCATTCTCGTTCATTATTGATTACGATCAGTGAATTAATTTTGGAATACCTTTATATTCTGTAATATAGTATATATTTGTATGGACGCAAATATATGTGCTATACAAACCAACACTCCGACTTATTCTGTCTTTCTGTCCTATTAACATAAACGTCCTATGCTCGTTCTCAGTAAACCTAATTTATAATTCATCACTTTTTCCTCAGACATCAACTTAAGGAAAGTATACATTACGTCGATTAAGGATGTATTGGCTATACAGTCAATCCGAAAAGT
>NW_017176998.1:0-876 GCF_001652005.2 Ceratina calcarata
GTTGTTAATCACCTTAAATGGGATGTTATTTTTGATTAAAATGGCAGTGCCACCGCCGCAGGTGGCATTGGGACGATCTGTTCTAATAAGATGGTATCCATCGAATTGTGGTTTATGATTGGCATTCAGTTTGGTCTCTGAAATGAGGATTACATCAAATAAGTGTTTACGAGCGAATACCATAAGGTCGAGCCTGCGATAATTAGCGCATAATGAGTTAACGTTAATGGCAGCTAGAGAAACTGCGAATTGGCTATTAATAGGTTTGGCTTTTAGAGGGGGCATTGAGAATTGAGAAAATTTGGTCGATTCTATCTGAATTGTGGGAAATTGATTGAATGATGCTGTTAAGCTGAGAGGAAATTAGGTTGGAAATTTCATTTTTTAATTTCGTGATCCAGTCATTCAGAGGAGGTGGTCTGCTACCTATATTAACGCCCTCGTTATAGTTTAAGATGTTACTGACCGGGGTCGTTTTATAGTTGACTGAAAGGATCCGTGGAGTGTTGAGTGCTGCCAAGGGTGTAGTTAATCTAGCTGCCATGTTAGCGTAAGAGACATTGTCTTGTATTTTAGACGCAGCGGTAGAAATTTTACGGAAAGATTTTTCTACTCGCCGAGTAGCGATCGCCTGTTTTTGCGCATTAGCTAATTTTAAGTAGATACAGCCACGGTAGTTGGCTGGATGACCTTTTTCGCCGCAGTTGACGCAACACAAATCTTCTTTTTTTGACGCCGCAGGAATTTGGCATTCGCCATATTTATGTGGGAGTGCGCACTTGACACATCTGAATTGAAGATTACAGTTAGCGCTGGAATGGCCAATCCTTAAGCAATTATGACATTGGTGTATAGTTAATTTCTTAAGGAATTCGA
>NW_017176999.1:0-877 GCF_001652005.2 Ceratina calcarata
ATTCGCCTTGATCATTTCACGAACCCTACCTTTAGGTTAAGCCGCGTTCTCATTAGTAGAGCGAGCGGTCGGTGGCTCGGCCGAACCGCCCGTTACATGGCGATCCTGCCTGGATTTCTGATAGGTGCGAATAAGGAAACGCGCGGTCACGCTCTGGCATAGGTATATTGTACGAAGCGAGAATTTGTAACCCCATCTGTAATCGGTAGATGAAATTACCAATCGACGAGAGAGCAGACGAGCCAGAGCCCGATCAGGGACCGGTCGCGGAGTTACCGCCACCCGAGCCACCAGCCGAACAAGAGGACGACGACGAGAGCTTGGAGGGCGACTACGAGGAGCCAACCCACGAACTCCGAATCCGCGTAGCCGAACATAGAATCCGCCTTATTGAACAACGGCAGACCGAGGATAGGGAGATCCACACCTACCTCCTCGGCGAACAGCGCCAACAGCGCTGTCGGCTACGCGCTTTCGAGCGAGCGCTCCACGAGCTCACGGAAACCGTAAACGAGCTCCGCCTCGCAATCCGGCCTCAGGATGGCCTGGATTCAGGAGCTCGGTAAGGAGGAGCTCGCCCAGTGGCTAACCGTTCTGGGAGAGGATAGCTCCGGGGGAATCGCCGACTTACGGGCGCGGCTACGCGAATTCGCCCGGGCACACCCAGACGACGAAAGGCTACGCCGNTTACGACGGGCATATCGAATCACGGACGAAGATTTGCTACTCGGCCTACCCGAATTACTACGCGGAACCGCCCTCAACTGGTTCCGCAACCAGGAAAAAGACTGGGGCACATGGGGAGACTTCATCCAGGTCCTACGCAACGCGTACGAACCCCCATACTACCAGGCCCTACTCCAGGACCAGATCAGCG
>NW_017177000.1:0-876 GCF_001652005.2 Ceratina calcarata
CTCAACACACTTAATGAGTTGACACTGATAATTTTTAATCTTATGGCCTTCATCCACAATTATATATCTCCATTTGAGAGACTTCAAAAAAGAATGTTCCGTCATTGCAACTTCGTACGTAGTAAGTACAATTGGAAGAGTACTATAAGAAAGTGTAATTGTGTATTTTTGATTGATTTTTTTCCTCGCTGCTTGTCTCTCCTTTATTGCTCCATGAAACAACACAACAGGTAATTTTGGTGCAAATCGTTCAAATTCTATTAACCAATTTGGTACAGTGGAGAGAGGTACAACTAATAAATATGGACCATTTTGGCGTTTCTCGATAAGATGGCATAGCAGGGCAATAATTTGAATTGTTTTACCCAATCCCATCTCATCTGCTAACATTCCATTTATACCATTTTCGTAAAGAACCTTTAGCCATTGAAATCCTTGTTTTTGATATTCTCTTAACTCTCCATTAAAATATTTTGGCGTTTCAATATCATTGTCAATTTGTTCTGCTTGGGTTTCAGAATCATTTGGAACTTCTTCGTCATGTAAATTAATTTTGTTTTTTTCGCTCTGTATCTTCTCTTGTACCTAGAGTGTGTATACAGCAAATTAGAACATAGTCACGGATAAAATGAATAAAAGCACAGTTATATTTACATTTTTTGATATATGATTTTCGATTTTATCTTTCTTCTTTCGTTTTTGTTGTAACGATATATTTTCATTATTATAATTTTCTTTATTTTCTTCTTCTATAGTTTTATTGTCTGTTTCTTCATCAAAATGATTGCTAATTTTATTACCAATGTATGAAGCATAAAATTTACTTCTATTTAACAAATGCATTAATCGTTTATACTGTTGTTCTTGTACTTCTTC
>NW_017177001.1:0-876 GCF_001652005.2 Ceratina calcarata
AGGAGAACATGAAAATAGAGGAGAGGAAATAATAGACGATCTTAGTTTGAAAGATTAATTTATTTGTATTGTTCAAAATCAAGTGAAATTGTTACAATTGCATATATATCAAGTTATTGAAAGGTCGCATACAATTTAAGATTCAGAGATTCAACAGCATGACGTTCACTCAATGTTATGTCTTCGGTTCAATAGTTTTACTTAATAAAATAATTTGATCAATGCTGTCGATTATATTTGGTCAAGAATCGCGAAATAACATTATTGGACTTTCTACTGTAGTCATTAATTATGATCAAGTCAGGAATTTTATCTGGAAGTCAAGTTTGTCTCTGAAGACGATTCCAGAAGGAACAGGAATGCATCATGAGTAAAAGTCTATACGTATCGCACTTGAAGGATCTCCCTTAAAACTTTCCCTTTCGCTTCTTGAGGGTTCGAGGGATTTACCGCTTCAGTGGCTTTGAAAGAAACAGAAACGAGTTACGGATCAGGAATGCAAAAGTAGAAGAAGCATCATCTGTCTTTACTAAGATACAATTTCAGAGTCTATATAAAAAATTTATCTGATATCAAAGAAAATAAAAATTTTTATTACCGTTCGCAAATAATAATACTTACTTATTCTAAATTTTATTTTATTCTTCACCTTCGCACGTTGCAATTTTACATTCTTCTGTAAGTGCATAAAATCCGGAGTTTAATAAAAGCATGTTAAGTATTTCGCGTACCGAAGGAGAGTTGCTCGAATTTCGAAACATGCGGCCTCACATGATCAGGAAAGTATAGATCCAAGCGTTTCGCGTGATCCGTTCCCGGCGCGGGTAATAGGGAACAAGTATGCACAATAGTTAAATTAATGCCCCAACTAATAGC
>NW_017177002.1:0-876 GCF_001652005.2 Ceratina calcarata
CGGCGACACGTTATACGATTATTATACTCGTCTGCACGTGCCAATCGGCCGAACTTTGTTCTCCGTTTGAACCGTGTGAAGAAACATTAATCTGTGCTCTTCGACAAGTGCATCGTTCGATCAGATCTATTCGGGAAGCATGGATTCGTTTGAAACGTGTCGTGAATAATTTTAATTACTGTTTTATAAATAGAATTTTAACGAAACTTGAAATGGTACCAGGGGACCTGTTATGAAATTAGTTACGGTCAAACGATGTTTGCATTTTGCTGGTGTACGGGTGCATTGGCTGTGTCCGTGAATCATCGTCCCCTAACTGCGAAAGTGCGCAGTTCGTGCCCACCCTACTATCTCTCTCTCTCTCTCTTTCTTGTGAATCTTCTACGCAGTACGTATGTATTAAGGTCCCGCTGCGACTGCACCGATGCAGCGGTCAACTTTTTGTTACCTTTCAAATGCAGTCCACACATCACCGTTCGTTTTCTCTTGTCTCTCCCAAGCTCGTAAACAAGTTTACGCTCGCTGCTCGTTCCTGATGTACCTCACATGTTTCGCGTAGTTCCCTGGCTCGATAATATCGATCCCCCATCTAGGGTCTTCGCAGTCGTTATAAATTTCGAATTAAACGCATTCCGATAGTTTTAAATCATAGAATTTGTAAAAATTGCATTTTATAGTAAACTGGGAAATGGTTTCGAGTTATTGTCTTGGCCACGAAGTGAATAGAGTTTGCCTTATCGATTAACACTGCGAATGACAATAACGTATCGGGTTCGGTTGTGCTGGGATAAATAAATCATTCGTGCCGAGGTCTTCTTTGTCTCTGCGCCTCCGTTTTAGGAGATAAATCGATGCCACTGTGCTGCACTCGTTCGA
>NW_017177003.1:0-876 GCF_001652005.2 Ceratina calcarata
GTGTGGACATTCAAAATCAGTGCGAACCGTCGTTCGTGAATTCAGTGCTAACTCCCAGCTCAGTGTTTAAAGCAAGCTAAATCATTGTATGACCATTGTGTAAGGCGAGAACCCATTTTTATATTAAAACGCGCTTTAAACATCCAACGTCTCCCTTTGAATCGCAGACAACACCGTAATCCGGAACCATCGCGCAAATCCATTGCCTCTCAAACTCATTCCCAAACTCATTCCCAAACACTATGTGTTTCGTGATACATGATTGATGAAAATCGAGGATATATTTTTAACACACCGAACTGTCGTCGCACACGATCACTGCAAAATACAAATCAATAAATATGGGCTCAAGTCAATTATATAACCGCACACTGAATCAACTCAGCAGCATGCTAAGTGGACTGTATGTTCCGGAGGCTATCCGCACTCCGCTTCGGTCTTTCGAATTACTGCGAAAAGAGACGGTGATACGTCGTATGCGTTGATTACTCAACGAACGGTGTTCTACTGCCACTGCTCACCGCCTCGTTGCACTGTGTAAGAGTGGAGGCCTCTGGAGGACCTCAAATCTCAGCGCTATGCGGAACCGAATTCTATCGGCTGGGTTGAGGCCCGTTGAGTGATGAGCTGCAGAAGAAGGTGCAGGGGTACCTGACACAAGCACGTCCCGTATTCGAAAACCACGCGAATACGGTGGCTGCTCCTTCACGTACGTCTTCTCACTGGAACACAGGAGACAGCCGTCGGTCGAACGTTCGCGGACACACGAATGCAATCGGTGTCTCCTTCGCCGTGCAGGTCGCACTCGAGCTGGTAGTAGGTGCTGTATTCATCAATGCTGGAGCCGCCGCAGTGTATCCTATACCGAGATGCTGT
>NW_017177004.1:0-876 GCF_001652005.2 Ceratina calcarata
TACGACATTTTCTGAGGCTTTAAGATGCTCAATTTCGGTGCAAAATTGAGAAATGTACGACAATTCTTGTAACTGACGCGGAGATGTCTTTCCGGTCGTTGCTTGAAGGCATAAATTATAGGCTTGTGGTCAGTAACAATATGAAAGTTACGGCCTTCCAAAAAGTGTATAAAATATTTGATTCGTAGATCGCCGTAAGCTCCCGATCATAGGCACTATAATTGATCTGAGAAGACGAGAATTTCCTTGAAAAAAATGCAAGAGACTCCCAGAATGTATCATTGTTATTCTCTGAGAGGCTTTCTTATTCAAGAACTGCGCCCATGGCGAAATCAGAAGCATCCGAGACTACACGAAGATTCGCCCCAGTACGTGGATGTACCAGTAAAGCAGCATTGACAAAATCAGCTTTAATTCTCTCAAAGGCTGTTTCCGTTTCAGACTATTTCACGATTATCCTTTTTGGAGGAGTCCGATGAATATGCGTTCAATGGTACTTGGTATGATGCAGGATGTGGAAGATTTCAGTGATCAAAATTCACCATTCCCAAAAATCTACGTAGTTCCAAAACCGTTTTCGGCTTGGGAAACCGCGTAATGGCTTCCACCTTATCGGCTGTCGGACGAATACCCTGAGCATTGACTAAGTAATCCAAAAATTCTAATTCCTCTACAGCAAACTTACATTTCTGCAGGTTCAGGCGAGGGTGAAACTGTTTGAGCCTTTCACAAACCCTGCGAACATGTTCAAGATGTTCTTTATGTGATGATGAAGCAATAAGGATGTCATCAATATAAATGAAAACAAATTCCAAGTCTCCCTTGATTAATATACCGCTGGAACGTTTGACTCGCGTTCCTTAACCCGAAAGTCAT
>NW_017177005.1:0-875 GCF_001652005.2 Ceratina calcarata
GCGCCGCACTGTCGGTAAGGCAGAGCACGGCAAACTGGCAGGAGCCGCCACAAGCCCATGACCGTGAGGGGTCCCCACTCGACGGCTACAAAACCGTCGCCCCTGTCGAGTGAGGTGCAGGTAGGGTTGTCCAAACCCCCATCCCACACGACCGCCACGGAGCCCCGCGCATCACCGAACCAGGAGGGATGGTTCGGGACCGCATAGGGCTCCGCGACAACAGCCAGGGCAACCTTACACTCCGCGATGGCTTGGACTAACAAGTCCTGTGCCGTGCGGGCGTGGATAAGGTTGCCCTGCAGGAGGAGGCGTTTCACGGCGGTGATGGCTCAGTCGCCATCGCCTCCTCCTGGCGGGCCGTGCCCTGCGCCTTAACTTAAGCAGAGGGCTTTTTGCCCCCGCCTAATCTCCGCCCCGCATTTCTTTTAGGCGGGGTGCATTTGGGACCGCCCATCCGATGGTTGAATTGGCGGCCCAGATCCGCGCATACTGCGCACTTCGGCTGCGCGGAGTAGCCCGAGGCCCGCTGCCCGGCGACACCGCACACGTAGCACAAATCACTAGGGTCCACCAGGCTGGTGCACGTCTTCCTGACGTGACCGACATCGAGACAGCGGAAACACTGTAACTTACGCTGCTCGAGGACCGAGACACGCAGGGAGAACCACCCCACGATAATCCTCAAGCCGGCTACAGACCTATGCAACGCGCTTCCGCGCAGCGCGCAAAATCCACTTGAAAGGGTTGGTTTTTACGACCGGGCGCGCACTGAAGGACCTGGCGCGCTGTCAAGCCGTGCACGCGAGCAACGCGAATGCTCGTGTGCACGGCCAAGAAATGTGGACTTCGTTGACACGTTTTAAGCATTTATATTA
>NW_017177006.1:0-876 GCF_001652005.2 Ceratina calcarata
TCCTGCGCAAGTAACAGATTTTCTTCTTACTATTGAACAAATTGGTCAAGAGAAACGGAAAGACTTTATTGATAACTGCTCACAAGATGAAAACAATTTCAGTAAATATAAGATAAAAAACACGAAAATATCGAATTTTCAAAGCATAGTAAAAAAGAAGAAAATAAATGTTGCTGGTAAAGTGCAGGAAGTAACGTTACAGCGAAATCCATTTGGTAGATTGCTTGCCATCTTATTGGAAGAGGATATAGATCTTGATAAGATATTGACGTATCCTTTAACACCAGTTCCTTTTTCGTTATTTCATTTGGATGGAAGCATTATGAAAACGGACAAGTCAATCTTGACTAAATTATTGGAATCCAATGTTAAGAACCATGGTGAGCCTCGTAACGTTGATGTGCTTCTAATAGATGGCTTTTTTCTGTTGCACACAATTACTCAAGTACCTCAAACATTTGGGCAAATTTCCAAACAAATAGCTAAATTAATTATTAGAATGTTTACTGAGTGCAAAGAAATTTATCTCATATTTGACACCTATAAGAAACCCTCTATAAAAGACAACGAGCACATTCTTAGGAAAAGTATGTCAAGAGAATACTGCATTAGAGGCGCCAATCAAGATCGTCCGGTGGATTTTAGTGCCGAGNTCGTAACGTTGATGTGCTTCTAATAGATGGCTTTTTTCTGTTGCACACAATTACTCAAGTACCTCAAACATTTGGGCAAATTTCCAAACAAATAGCTAAATTAATTATTAGAATGTTTACTGAGTGCAAAGAAATTTATCTCATATTTGACACCTATAAGAAACCCTCTATAAAAGACAACGAGCACATTCTTAGGAAAAGTATGTCAAGAGAATACTGCATT
>NW_017177007.1:0-875 GCF_001652005.2 Ceratina calcarata
AAAAAATCGAGTATCAAAAAATCTCATAATAGAAGTATTATAAAATTCCATTGAAAGGTGAATCCTAATCATAACTTCTGATCTCGAAATGCGAATTCCATCGAGATATGTAGTCCCACGAAAGGCAGTCGAACAATATTAATCCTAGGGTAAAAACCGCGTCGCTTGGGGTCCGGGAAGCTGCGCCCGTGCGATTTACAAGCCGAGTCTCTCTAAGTACACTTTAATTAGCCGGCGAGCAAACAATCAAGCCCCGTAATCCGGCGATTTACACGGGAAACGTGCGCGCGGATTCCGAATTACCATTTCAGCTATAAACTGCGAGTCTGCGAGCGTCTATATTCGTTCCCCAAGAAACCGGATGTTGTTCCACCACCTGAGAACTTCGGATCAAACTGCTGTTCGATTATCAGACGGCTGGCAAGTTCATTAAAAAATTACACACGTTTGATTTATTGGTTTTTAGCGATTTTTTTTAGATCATTTTTAGGGAATTTTATTCGGTTATATTTAGGGAATTTTATTAGATTTCTGTTTCAGTGTTTCACTGATTCTGTTTGAAATAATGATGGAATCGAATGATTTTAGAAGCGAACGAGGACGAAAAAGGAAAGTTGGCAACAATACCGGGTGCATGGATGTGTCTCAGTTCTGAGGGAACTTGCCTAACAGATAGTTTGGAAACTCCTGTCTGTATCCCTTTGTCCCCAGGATTTCAGATAAGGAAACGCTTTGTTTCCAGAGCTTCCTTTCTATCTTTTTATCTCCACCACGAATTGGATTCCAGCTAGATTTAAGTTTCAACTCAATTTTCGGAATGTCTTCCTTTTTCCCAGATACTTTAATCAGATCTAGGGACTTAGTTCTTAATAATA
>NW_017177008.1:0-1183 GCF_001652005.2 Ceratina calcarata
GTATGCATTTGGAAGCATGTTTTGATGATTACAAAGTATTAGAAGCCTGTTCCCAAGAATCAGGTTGTTATTTAATCGAAGCAAAAATACTTATTTAATATCCATTGACAAAGTGACGATCATTATGAGCTCGATCTTTGGTGGCGGCGATAATAACGATAGCTTGAACGTGATAATTTTCGACGCATCCAAAAATGAAAGGAAACTGAATGAGGAGTTCAAAGTTTTGCAACGAAAATTAAAGTCGAAATGGAAATTCGTCGAGTAATGCCGTATTAATTCAATAAAAAATTCTTGTAATGTAATTTGGTCCATAATGCAATGATTATACTTTAGAAATAACGATGTATTGACGGAGAAATCGTTATCAACGGGGAAAGTATTGGTATTGCCTGGTCCACAAAATAGATTCACAGAATTAGAAATGAACGCTATTAGAACGTTCTTAAATTCTGGTGGACACGTTTTAGTTATGCTTGGTGAAGGTGGCGAGAAAAAATCAAATACTAACGTCAACTTTTTATTAGAAGAGTTTGGTATAATGGTCAACAATGGTATATCTATATTGTACAATTTTTTAAACGGAAATGACATGAAATATTATACTTCGATTACTTATTTCATTTTTAGATAGTGTAATACGCATGAGTTATAGTCAGACAATGCATCCAAAGGAGTGTTTAATTTCTCAAGGGATGTCAAATAAATCAATCTTCTCGAGAAATCGCGATGAATACACGTAAACAGCTTAACTATGAAATTGAATTAATTGTTGGATGAAAGTAGCATTGCGATTTTTAATTTGTTTCAGAGAGATTAATTTTTTATATCCGTATGGTGCAACTTTAAATGTGGCACAACCATCGATAGTTGCATTATCCACTGGCTCGATTGCCATTCCAATAAACAGACCAATTTGTGCTTACCATTGCAATCAAGACAATAGCGGAAAATTGCTTGTCTTAGGTTCATCGAGAATGTTAACAGACATGTATATTGAGAAAGAAAAGAATGATTCTTTAAGGGAAATGATTTTTGACTTTTTCGAATCCAAAGATCTTGTGATCAAAGAATCTCACTTCGACGATGTTGATGTAAGTTTCCGAGTCATATTAACTGTTTACATTTAATTTATTATTACTAATAATATCATTTATATAGTTTTGGGAGTACAATTTTATCC
>NW_017177008.1:2349-8126 GCF_001652005.2 Ceratina calcarata
TTCGTCGAGTAATGCCGTATTAATTCAATAAAAAATTCTTGTAATGTAATTTGGTCCATAATGCAATGATTATACTTTAGAAATAACGATGTATTGACGGAGAAATCGTTATCAACGGGGAAAGTATTGGTATTGCCTGGTCCACAAAATAGATTCACAGAATTAGAAATGAACGCTATTAGAACGTTCTTAAATTCTGGTGGACACGTTTTAGTTATGCTTGGTGAAGGTGGCGAGAAAAAATCAAATACTAACGTCAACTTTTTATTAGAAGAGTTTGGTATAATGGTCAACAATGGTATATCTATATTGTACAATTTTTTAAACGGAAATGACATGAAATATTATACTTCGATTACTTATTTCATTTTTAGATAGTGTAATACGCATGAGTTATAGTCAGACAATGCATCCAAAGGAGTGTTTAATTTCTCAAGGGATGTCAAATAAATCAATCTTCTCGAGAAATCGCGATGAATACACGTAAACAGCTTAACTATGAAATTGAATTAATTGTTGGATGAAAGTAGCATTGCGATTTTTAATTTGTTTCAGAGAGATTAATTTTTTATATCCGTATGGTGCAACTTTAAATGTGGCACAACCATCGATAGTTGCATTATCCACTGGCTCGATTGCCATTCCAATAAACAGACCAATTTGTGCTTACCATTGCAATCAAGACAATAGCGGAAAATTGCTTGTCTTAGGTTCATCGAGAATGTTAACAGACATGTATATTGAGAAAGAAAAGAATGATTCTTTAAGGGAAATGATTTTTGACTTTTTCGAATCCAAAGATCTTGTGATCAAAGAATCTCACTTCGACGATGTTGATGTAAGTTTCCGAGTCATATTAACTGTTTACATTTAATTTATTATTACTAATAATATCATTTATATAGTTTTGGGAGTACAATTTTATCCCAGATATAACACAGCAAGCAGACAATCCAAAAGTGTGTACTCAAGATATGGATATAATGGACAATCCTCATGAGTACAGCAAATTGTTTAAACATCAATTTTATTCAGTAAACTTGGATATGGTACCAGCCTGTATAAAAGCCTTTGAAGTTTTAGATATAAAGCATGAACCACTTACTCTAATTCCACCACACTTCGAAGCTCCATTACCGGCTACTCAAGCTTCGGTAAAATATGTTTTTATACAGAGTGAACCAGCTAAACGATATCATCTAAATATCAGGTTTATTTACTGTATAAAAAAGCTTTTCAGTTGAAAATTTTGTCTATTTCAGGAAATACGTATAATACTGGAAACAGTTTTAAGCCAAATATTTTGATGTACCATTTAGCTGTCTTCGCGTATATTAATCAAATGTTTAGAATTAGAGTTACAATACAAAAATGTTGAAGGTGTTTCCACCGAGTTTCCAAGAATTACCACCGCCGGCATTGGAACTATTCGATCTGGACGAGGCGTTCAGTTCTGATTTATTGAAGTTATCCCAATTGACAAATAAATATATGGCAACAAGTAGTCTATTAAAAGACGTGGAATTGGATCATTATATTCGAGAGTTTGGAAGTATCATTAGAATTAGTAATTCTGAGACACATACAGCCAAAGAAGTATTAAATGCAGTATTTCAAAGTATCTGCAGCTACAAAGCTATGCATGAGTGAAATGATTGTAAAGTCAGAGATGAGGAGTTGCTCATGAGCCCGTTTACCTGAGCCGATTTTTGACCGTTATGAAGCACCGCCTCTAATGGCGGAAGTCCTAATCGTATACATATTTCGAGGGGAGAAATGTTAGTGAGAACGAGATATGCGATCAAAAAGTATGTACTCTCTCATTCTCACTACCATTACTCCTCTCGAAGTACATGTACGGTCCGGACTTCCGCCGTTAGAGTTCGCATTAAAATAACGGTAAAACGGGTTCATGAGCAATCTCCCTCGTCATCTCTGGTCAAATTGTAAATAACGTGTATTACTATTTTGTTTATGTGTATATAAACGTGTATATATGGAGGATGCACAGTATTATTGAATTTTTGGTGACTGTATTCCTGTATTCGTATTTATAATTCCGCCGCACGCCGTTAGATGGATATACATTAGACTCGACCCATGCAAACAATAGCTTTGTTACTTTGTTCAGAATTTTACTGATTTTACTGACAACAAACTGGAACGTGTGGCATTCATTTGGAAACTTAAGTGCAAAATGATTTTTGTAAATTAAAGAATATTATATTATATTATTCTATCTAAAAATAGTTATTAAAAGATGTCTGTATTCTTCGTAAACGCGTAAGTAAGATTGTTTACATCTAAGTTGTTAGGTTATGTATATTTTTAATACTCTGGAAGAAGATTGAGGTTGGAAATATTTCACAAAACATAAAATACGTGTATTGAATAAATAATAACATTTTAATACAAATAAGCATTATTCATTGTTATTACTATACAGTAACCAGGATAGCGAAGTTGAAGGTGACTCAAATGGAGATCTTCAAATCGCTTCACCTGGGTCTTCTGAAGCTCAACAAGCCTTGACTCAGTTTTGGCCAAAAGTTACAGAGGAGATAAAAAAGATTACTACTGTGAGTAACAGATCAGACACATTGTGTGTGTTTCATAGATATTGAATGTATCCTATAGCCATTATCAATACCCATTTAATTTACAGATGGATCTAAAAACACAATCGTTGCCTTTAGCCAGGATAAAAAAGATAATGAAATTAGATGGAGACGTGAAGATGATAAGCGCAGAAGCTCCTATGCTCTTCTCTAAAGCAGCAGAAATTTTTATACACGAGTTAACATTGAGGGCGTGGGTGCATACGGAAGATAATAAAAGGCGTACTCTTCAACGAAATGATATAGCAATGGCAATAACCAAGTATGATCAGTTCGATTTTTTAATTGATATAGTGCCTAGGGATGAATTGAAACAAAGTAAAGCGCAGACTGAAAGCACTGTACGTACAGCCATGAACTCAGATCAAGTACATTACTACTTCCAATTAGCGCAGCAACAGGCTTCTGCCAACCAAAATGTAACGAGTGGTAACACAACCGCGCAACCTATACAAATAGTACAACCCTCTGCTGGACAAATACAAACTATCACGTGCAGTCCTGTAGATCAGGTATATATTACATTGCAAAGTGACATCAAAGAGCTAGACCAGGGTTTGCCAAACTTATTATCGGGCTTTTAAAAACATTCGAACTCTTATCGATCCTGGTCTAGACTTCATACCCCCTTAAAATATATCAACTCATTTCGTGTTTACAGGACAGTACCGCTGCAACTACAGCGCAGACTGTAACGGTGCAAACTCCTCAACAAACATCCGGCCAGCAGATTATACAATTACAACAGGCTCAACAGACGCCTACTACACAAACAGGGGGAATACAAATTGTACAACAAATCGTAACACCTAGCGGAGAAATTCAGCAAATACCAGTACGTGTTTTTCTTAACCATTAACTCTATGAACAAATTTTCAGTCTTATTATTTACATCCTGATCTTTAAAAAATTCGCGTGTTATTTCAGATACAGTTAACACCTCAACAACTCCAGATGATTCGCATGCAGGTTCAAGGTGGAAGCAATCAACCGATCATCATACAAACAGCCCCTATACAAGCTCAACCTCAGCTGATACAGGTTGCGCAAGGTGCTCAAACGCCAGTCTTTCTACAAACCAGCGGAACTGACAATGAGTAACTGTTAATTAATTGTAAGTTTAGTAAAATGATTCTAAACACAGAAAATCGAATGAGAACAGTAAAAATAAGCTTGTATGGTAAGAAATAAAATTTTTTTAAATTATATCTAAGACAAGCGTTTTATCAAATTTTATCCTTATCGTTCGGCGTAAAAGAAAAGACGAACGTTATAATATTACAAAATTGTGTTTTTACTCGTGGCTGTGAAATACGTGTGAACTGAACGATTGAATTTTAAATGCCTGTAAAAAATGGATCGTTTAAAAAGTGTTTGGAGAGCTTTCTCCAAGGACGAGCATTATATCGCAAGACGGTTATAAGACGCCGATCGAAGGGTTGTCACTGAAGCGAAATGAGGTGAATTGAAGCGAGATAAAGTGAAGAATAAAGATAAGCAGCCAACGCAAGATGTAATCTGATTCGTACGTCGCGTTCCTTAGCCGCTTGCTGGTTCGCATGGCTGAGCTTAGGTCTGGCTGGTGCAACTTGTATTATGTTACACGTTGCTGCGGTTCTTGTCTGGCAAGTCTCGAAGCTCCGAGACTTCAACAATCTTGAAACGTCACGTAATAATAAATACACATTGCGAAATATTTGTCTACTCCTTTACGCCAATTGGTTTTTTAACATTCAATCGTTATTGCGATTTAGAGAAGTACATGTACTTTGCAGGATATATGTAATTTGTTAAATAGTAAAAAATGAAAAATCCTTCGTGAAAATAGGTACACTCATTTTTATTAAGATATCTAATCTTCTTGATCTTTGTTCCAATCTACTATACTAAAGAATAACATTTACACATGTATTAAATAATTATTTTTACAATAATATGGATGAATTAGGCTTGACAAAAGTGGATAAAAAGTAGTTTGTAAAACCTTAGAAAATTTTTAAATAAAAGACATTTTTACTAGAACTATCAAAGTATTATTTTTAAAGCAGCAAAGAATAGCGGCACCATAAGTGCCCCAAGCAGGAAGACTAACAATAAGAGAGACAAAGAAGATGGTGGCAGCTCCTGAGGTCCTTTTATTAGCATGGCACAAAGACGTGCTCCATTTAGTGACGTTGCCAGGGAGACCATGTGCACGCAATGTTGCAGTCTCGAACGTACTAACGTACCCAGCCGGAGATTTTAATTCTTCCATGGGGAACGCTTCGACCTGGGTCCTTCCACCTAGCGATCTACGCCACTGCCGGAATACTCGGATTTCACGACATGTTTACAAAGATCCTAGAGATAAGTTGAGAATGGCCGCCGCAGCCCATGCCTCCTCCATGGGTGTAAGGTGACAGCTGCCTGCGCCTGCGTTACATGCACACAGGGTGTCCGAAAATTAGCCTTGTCGTCCAATTTATGATTAATGCACATCCCAGTTAATTAAGGAACGACTCTCGCGACTGTCTCACAAAACTGATTGCTTCAATGACTTGTTCTAATGACTCTCCAATTTCGTTAAAGAAACGCGTTTCACTTGAAGAAACATGCATCTTACAATTTAACAGATCGTTTTAATTAATATGAAAAATGATTCGTGAAACAATTGGTATGCTACTGTTGCAAAGAATTAAAAATTAATCATTGCTACAAGTTACGTTCAGGTCTGGTTATAGATCAATGAAATCTTAATAAATTCTTTCCTCGCTTAAAGAATTAATCAAATTTACATTGGGAATTTAATGTGTGTAGCAAGAAATCTGTCGGGAATGACCGATCGGTATCGGCGTTCATTCTCCTATTTGTCAATGATTTTACTGCTTCTACTAAGACAGGGATTTTCTACTCGTGTAATCATAAAAGTTTCACCTTCTTAAGTATTCATTTTAAAGGCAGTAAATTATATCGGTGAAGCGACCTGACACTTCCGAATCGCACACCCCCTATAAGCTAACATAAGATACAAGCATACATACACACAGGCATACTTACCTACCTAAGCGAGTCCCCTTGACGTGTATGCACAGGAGAAACCTCCATCCCTACACACACGTGCACGAGGAGGAGAAAGAGGGAAAAAGACATCTCGCACACGTAGCTAGGGCTGAACTTACC
>NW_017177008.1:9332-9890 GCF_001652005.2 Ceratina calcarata
CAGTGAGGAATAAAACCAATGAAAGTCGTTTGAGAAACGTTAATTTTTGTATATTTTTATTATTTTTATAATAGGGAATTTTTTATAATTTTACTTTAACAAAAGAATTTCGGTTTAATGAAAGAGGAAATAAAACGTTAACAGGCCAGCTTTTATCCCTTCAACTCCATCGACGAATATCGACTATTTTGGAGCTCATATTTGTATATGTCATATCTATTCATTTGAAAGCATATTAAAATTTAAGTAAACCAATGTAAACTTTTTTCTTTGGTTTTGAACCTAATGAATAATTTTGACATGAGTCGGCTAAAAAATGAAGTCTCCATACTATCGTAGAAGGAGACTGCCGGCAATAGAAAACAAAAGTATTTATCTTGTATTCGAGTTTAATGTCAACTGTATTCGAAGAATCGAATCTAATTACATTCGAGGTATCGTGGTTTGAAAATAAACAGAGGGAAAGTGGATATAAAATTCACTAATAGAAAAGTGGAACGTGCATAAAAGTTCCGTATATCAACGTAAGACAGATTTGTCGACGATCAGCAATTAGTC
>NW_017177008.1:12179-21856 GCF_001652005.2 Ceratina calcarata
GGTCTGGTTATAGATCAATGAAATCTTAATAAATTCTTTCCTCGCTTAAAGAATTAATCAAATTTACATTGAGAATTTAATGTGTGTAACAAGAAATCTGTCGGGAATGACCGATCGGTATCGGCGTTCATTCTCCTATTTGTCAATGATTTTACTGCTTCTACTAAGACAGGGATTTTCTACTCGTGTAATCATAAAAGTTTCACCTTCTTAAGTATTCATTTTAAAGGCAGTAAATTATATCGGTGAAGCGACCTGACACTTCCGAATCGCACACCCCCTATAAGCTAACATAAGATACAAGCATACATACACACAGGCATACTTACCTACCTAAGCGAGTCCCCTTGACGTGTATGCACAGGAGAAACCTCCATCCCTACACACACGTGCACGAGGAGGAGAAAGAGGGAAAAAGACATCTCGCACACGTAGCTAGGGCTGAACTTACCCACAGGATCTCTCTACCTCTACTTCTACACTTATTTAAGTAGGATCCCGGCGAGAATCTGCGGGGTTCGACGAGAAACAAAAAACTTTTCAGCGAGGAATTACGACACTTTTGGTTTGTTTTTTCTGAAACTGTTAGGATTCTATAAAAGTTTTATAATGCAAACGTCAGGCTTCTATTTTATCGCATTTATAAGGTACAAAATATCACTAATGTTCTTAATTTATATTCATGATTTCCACTGATCAAATGTTCTATCAATCTTTTTGAAATTTGCTCCTATGAAAAACTGTCATTATCAGAAAAAAATCGGCAATGAAAAAATAATAGAACTTTTGAAATGACAAGCTGCCTTTACTCATATTAACGAAAGTCAGTTTAAAGGTTTTATAGTAGGTGTGTACATAGTGCGGAGCACGGACAAAGTAAATACTTTTTTTTACCTGAAATGTTCGAGGACGGTATGTGCACCCTTGGGTGGTCGAGCGTGTACGTCGGACCATGACATTTATACAGTGAGGAATAAAACCAATGAAAGTCGTTTGAGAAACGTTAATTTTTGTATATTTTTATTATTTTTATAATAGGGAATTTTTTATAATTTTACTTTAACAAAAGAATTTCGGTTTAATGAAAGAGGAAATAAAACGTTAACAGGCCAGCTTTTATCCCTTCAACTCCATCGACGAATATCGACTATTTTGGAGCTCATATTTGTATATGTCATATCTATTCATTTGAAAGCATATTAAAATTTAAGTAAACCAATGTAAACTTTTTTCTTTGGTTTTGAACCTAATGAATAATTTTGACATGAGTCGGCTAAAAAATGAAGTCTCCATACTATCGTAGAAGGAGACTGCCGGCAATAGAAAACAAAAGTATTTATCTTGTATTCGAGTTTAATGTCAACTGTATTCGAAGAATCGAATCTAATTACATTCGAGGTATCGTGGTTTGAAAATAAACAGAGGGAAAGTGGATATAAAATTCACTAATAGAAAAGTGGAACGTGCATAAAAGTTCCGTATATCAACGCAAGACAGATTTGTCGATGATCAGCAATTAGTCAAATAATTATCAAATAAATAATTAAATCAAATAATTGGATCTTATTTTATTTCTGTTCGATTAAAAGAACGAAAATATGTAGCATTCTGATCTGATAGACATCCTACTAGTTTTATTAGATATTAGATATACCAATTTGTTACTCTGGTATCAATATAACAGTTGCTCGTGAAGCAAGGGAAAGCATTAGAAAGACATTATTTTTATAATATCTTGTTTGCCGAATTTAACGCCTCTGGATGGCTTTTCATAGCGTAGTTATGTAGCAAGACAGTACAGCGAACCAGAAACATTGGAATTGGAAGGCAATATGAAACAAAAAATAAGCAAGCAATAGATTCAACAAAATCGATTCAAGATGCTGTCACCTCATTGATTCTTCAATCACAAAGATGAATGAGGGTCAAGAGGAGTATTAAATGCAGATAATGTAAATGCACACACGTTTACGTTTCTTAAACATTGCCAGTAAACTCACTTATTTTAAAATATTTCGTTAACCATTAGATTTAGGAACAACATAGTTTTACATTTGTTATTTGATATGCAATATACTTTCGATTTATGATGAATGAGATATGTACATATGATAAGAGTTGACATGCTATTACTTGCACATCCCTTGAAAGCATGCAATTTTTATGCCAAGTCTTCATAAAATGCATATCTTAAATGTTTTTACAAGTTACGTGACTCTATTTGTAAAATGAACAGACTGTGAGTTAGAATTCGTTCGATATCTGTAATATCATTGAAAAATTCTTCTGATATCGTATCGCGATACGTAAATAAACGAGTATTTCCTGGAAGACTTTTGTCCGTCTCATTTTATTTCTTGCCGTATGTTGGGGGGCTAGGCCACAAACCTCCCGCATATGTACTTCGGGACTTACACCATACTTGAACACTCGCTGTTGTATTTATTTCTATACAAGGGTTGCGTATATACCGTCACGCTATCATAAAGGTACCAACCTCTATACCACCCCTTTTTCTTTAGCACAGGTATACATGTACTGTACGTACATAACTTACTTCGACCACTTTACCCAGAGAATATCGACGTCGTGTCATCGTGTCTTTCTTCGCGTCCCTTTCCTTTATTACCTTCGATCTTCGTCGAACGACCCTTGGGAAACTCGACGACATCCATTTCGCATAACGTTTCACGGGTTACAATATTGCATTTATACATGTCGCAACATTTTCTGTAAAATCAGTCTCCAGTCGCAATTGCAATACGACGTGTCCAATTTTTATTTAAAAATTATTGAAACTTGTGATAGTTGAAAACTCTTTCATCTTCATTGTCATTTGTGTAAAGTTATTTATATTTTGTATTATTTAATTAAAGTTTTAACTTTTATGTCAAGCAACATCTTTTTTACCTTCGAATCTACTTTAAAAATCAACATACATTTTCAGTCTGTCAAACTGTCTCGTATTCTGTTATATAAATAAAGTCTAGAACTCTTAAAGTAGCGAAGGTTCATTCGTTCATCGAAAAATTAGCTTCAAATAAAACAGAACTAGTGAGCGTTATTTATGGACCATTACCGTGGTTCTAATTTGACTAAGATTCGTCAAAGATTCCTGGCGTTCGTTCTACCGTGGAACTACAGTAAGATTAGACATACTTATCCGACCCTGCCTCACTTATCCATTATTATGTAAAAATGCTAATCCTCTGTAATTTTACGGGTGATCGAGATCGTTTGCCTTGTGCAGTACGGTTGCTCTTTTGTTTGTTGGTTGCAGGTATCCGGCAGTACGGAACAAAACTTGCGTCCGACGCGATGTTGCGGTTCCACGAAACGAATTCGCATAATCAAAACGCATTCGCTGCCGTCTGCACTTTGATGCGAGAAATATTACGTATCAGGGATGAGAGCGAGATAATAGAGCAACCGTTGCACATTCGCTCTTCTGTAGCGCAATCTGGCACATTCTTCTTCATCTGACTAACTTCGCGTTACCCTTCTCTCAGCGTGTATTTTAGGACCGTTAGTTGATTAAGAGGATGAAGAAATATTAACAAGAGAAGTTATTCAGATGTTAAGTCAGTCTTCAAACGACAGTTTTAAGTGTAAGTTTTAACTTTTATGTCAAGCAACATCTTTTTTACCTTCGAATCTACTTTAAAAATCAACATACATTTTCAGTCTGTCAAACTGTCTCGTATTCTGTTATATAAATAAAGTCTAGAACTCTTAAAGTAGCGAAGGTTCATTCGTTCATCGAAAAATTAGCTTCAAATAAAACAGAACTAGTGAGCGTTATTTATGGACCATTACCGTGGTTCTAATTTGACTAAGATTCGTCAAAGATTCCTGGCGTTCGTTCTACCGTGGAACTACAGTAAGATTAGACATACTTATCCGACCCTGCCTCACTTATCCATTATTATGTAAAAATGCTAATCCTCTGTAATTTTACGGGTGATCGAGATCGTTTGCCTTGTGCAGTACGGTTGCTCTTTTGTTTGTTGGTTGCAGGTATCCGGCAGTACGGAACAAAACTTGCGTCCGACGCGATGTTGCGGTTCCACGAAACGAATTCGCATAATCAAAACGCATTCGCTGCCGTCTGCACTTTGATGCGAGAAATATTACGTATCAGGGATGAGAGCGAGATAATAGAGCAACCGTTGCACATTCGCTCTTCTGTAGCGCAATCTGGCACATTCTTCTTCATCTGACTAACTTCGCGTTACCCTTCTCTCAGCGTGTATTTTAGGACCGTTAGTTGATTAAGAGGATGAAGAAATATTAACAAGAGAAGTTATTCAGATGTTAAGTCAGTCTTCAAACGACAGTTTTAAGTGCAATTTCTTTTTAGTAAATAAATAAGATTCGTAAGGAACACATAAAATCTAAATAAAAAAAATGGCTTATGTGAATCTACAGCTCATGTGTTCTGTCCTGCTGATACTTTATTTATCCAAACATTTTTCCCTCCACTTTTTACATTCCGCTATTGTATATGAAACGTATTCTAGAACGGAGGGTAAGCCAAAATACATTTTCACACGAGGATCGACGGTAAATAGGTTTTAAAACATTGAGTGAGAGATGGGTTTGAAAAATTGCACGGTAACATTATCTAAACTTTCAACGAAATTTGAGAATGCCATCTAGTCGGTATGAAACGCGCGTCGGGTGTAAGTGCAGGTGGTGGGAAATTAGGTTGCTACCCTTGTCTCGGTCCATCTTGATTATCATAGTCAAAAATATTAGCCTCTTCTCGTGGAAGATCCTTTCGCAACTCGCAACCTTACACCGCGAAAATATTCGCAACGCGTTAGGATAATTAACCCATTAAGGTTCCGACAGTGAATTAATGCGATTTTTAAAGGAACGTAAGATCTGCGCGATCTTCGTTCAGAAAAAGTAACAATGAAAAAAAGAATGGGACTTGTACAAAAAGAAGAAAACATTCGCAGCTTTGGTTTACACGTTCGGACGACCAATTAATTACGAATTCTTTTACGAGAGATACGCTTGGTTACATTGTTTCTGATTTAAAGTATTTTTTCGAATGGGACAGGTTTTCGAATTTACACGCCGGGTGATGCGACAGCTCGTTCGCTTCGTTTTTTTTCCATCGCGTCCACAGACAAAGCAATGCACGTACATTAAATACACTGTCGAACAAATTATTTGTTAACTTATAGTCGATGTCTTTTCTGTTTACATCACAATTTCTACTTATTGCTTTTTTTTATATATTATATTCAATCTGCGTTTTATATGCAATACGTGCAATTAAAGTAGTGATTAGAAATTATAACATGAAATCAGGACATTTACTATGCACATTTTATTAAATCATACGAATATACATGTCGACATATACATGCATATCTTATCCCCTTTGTTTTATAATCGGAGATGGATTATTCTTGACGGGAGGTCCAGCTGTCCTACGTCATATTCGTAGCCTTCTCGGAAGGAGTAACATTCCTGCCTCTCTTTTTGCTTCTTTATCGATTATCGCATGATAACAGTGGCGCGAGATATTTGTCGTTGCACCTTGAAATATAAAACAAAAAAATAAACGACTCTTAGTTAGTACTCTGCGTTTATATTCGACTACGGCCGCTACTTCTCCAAGAAGTTTCATTACGTTTACACTGTTCTTTACCAAATAAACATTCGCTTGCGTATAAACATCGTACATAAAATTTAAATTGAACACCATTAATTTTCAAAATAAAGGGAGTGAAAGGTTTGAGCAAGCCGACCAATATACGCTTAAGTGTATTCTGCGGCTAATTCGTTAAAACCCGGCGCATTCCTTGGTGGGTTATCAAGATCTTACGCGGAGAGATCTTCTTAATTACTACATATTCCAACGCCTCGGGCTGGTGTCGTAAATGAGAAAAAAAGCACCGCACCAGCGGGCCCGTCGTCCCGTCGTCGGTCGAGTGCGATTCATAAAAACGAACGGTGACAGGAGGTGACAATTATTCGAAACGAGGGGGTAACCCGGCAGTCTGACCGTCCTCGTCTCCGGACCCGCCTCCACCGTTTCCCGTCTCCGTCGTACGTGCTCGCCTCTAGAACGGAGCCGCCGTCAACCTATCTCGCTCTAATTAACGAACGACCTGTGCGCGTCCGACGAAACGGAACGGAGACAACGTGCAGGAGTAGTGCTTGGCAGGACGAGGACGGAGAAGGGAGCAGAGAGAAGGGACACGGGATGGAGAAGGACGACGAGACGAGCCGGCCAACCACGTGACCGTCGGGCGGGGGTGGCAGGCGACATTTCGCATGCTCAGAACTCCACAGGCTGCAGCATATCGCACACCGAGCTGATACCCTGAGCAGGGAAACAATATAGTGTTTGGCTGCATCCTAGACACGCACAACGGGGAATCGTACCTGTCGAAGTATATAGTATATAAAAGTATAGAACGAATAGGAAAACGCGTGCGGAAAATCCGGTTCACGGTCGAATCGTAACACTGAGAAAGGGATCGAGTCCGCTGCCATTGAGATCCGTCGGCGTTTCTATTCCAGCCCCGGCTTCCATGGTTTCACCCTCCGCGCGGAGACCTCGAGAGATGTTCTCTCGCGAGATATTCGACAGAGGCTTCCCGATTCGGTGGTAGTTCGTTCCTCTTGACGGTTGTGACAAGTTTTGATCTCGATCTGGGTGTTTCCTCGTGCTGAGAGCGGCGACGAGAGCGGTGATAGTGCGTTGATCGTCACGATGTTCCCATGGTCGTGGAAAGTGCGAGAGAAGTGAGAGTGCATTTCCTTACACTCTCGGAAACCCTTGTCAAGTGCGTGACGATAGACAGCCGCGAGCGGAGGGATGATGACGATACTTGAAGAGAAACGCGTGCAGCTTCCTTGATCCACGAATACTCCACCACCGAAGCGATCCTTGGCTCCTGGCAAAGTGTGAACACCGGTTACAAGGTTTGAATGAATCCACAATTATCACGTACATATGTACTTATGCAGCCTGTTGCTACCGATGATCCTTTTCAGCCGCCGCTTTTCACACTTCAAATGAAGTGCAGAGAGGCAAGATACTTCCCTTGCTTTAAACAGGATAATATTTGTTACACGAATTTTATGATCTCGTTCGACTGTGTCTTTTCCTGCATAATAACGAATTAAACTAAACGCGTTTTCACTTTCTTACTCCTTTGAAAGCGTCAAAAGCTAATGTCGAATTGATTTGTTTTATGCATTATGTTCGTAGTTTCTCTTTTTTTTTCCCTAAAATCGAAAGATACAGAAGTTCAGCTAAGAATATTTTTATGTAGTTTACTTATAAGTCTGTTAATGACTCCACGAGATTTCACATATTCAAATATTCGCTGTCTAATAATAATTACTAGCAATCATTCATTTTGAATGCCGATTAATCATTGAGTTACAGCGACGATCAAATGAATTTGTTTGATCCGGCACACCACGTGGGAAACATCATTTATTCTCTGCTCTCTCTGTACACGTACACATTCCTTAAATTATTAGATGTGCGGGAGTCACGCACGCTACGCGGATGTGCTTCTGCACATGTACAAAAACACTCACATGTGTAAACGTCATTATCAATTGAGCATGCGTAACTTATGCATCTCATTCGGCTTGTTACCGGTAATGTATTTTAATTGGTCAAACGCTGCGTAGTACCAAGTACTTACGTACTATGTTCATATGTATGTGATCCGTACTGGAAAAACGTGGGAGATTGTGAAACGCTAGAAAAATACATTTATATTTAAGGAGACAATGTTTTTAAAGTATAAATGGAATACCAAAAGTTTCACAATATGATGTCGAAAAAATGATATTCTGCATGGGATTTCGGTTAAGTGTATTTGTAAGAATTTTCTAACAAGGATTAAATGAGATACGTAGATTAGTGATTACAAATTTGTTTTACACTGTCGTATTATAGTAACGACAAAAAATGAATCTTGGGACGATGCTACCCGAGATTAGTCGGGGTGTACAAAACGTTTTGGGACGTATTTGTGATTTCCATGGTCTGGCTGTTCACGGTTGCTGGAGGAAAGCCGGCGGAGCCAGCCATTCCAGGGACGAACGCGAAGCTTTTGTCTTGAGTCTCGTGGTGTAACCATCCCACCCTTATTTTTCTTCTTTCCTTCTTTTCAAATGTAAGCTGACCGTAGTCCGTGGGACACGAGTATCGCATACGGCAGAAACCTTCGTTTCGTCCTTCTCGCGCATTCCTCCGATCCCTCTTTTTCCTTTCCCTTCTCTCTTCTCTTCTTTTTCCGTTGCCGTTTCTTCGACGTCTGATGGACAAGCAACTTCGCCGCGATAAACACGTCGAAGCACGCTTTGTTTAGATAAGCCCACTTTCCTCTAAATGGCAAATGAAAGGCCTTAGTGCCTTTCGGAGAAAATAAACACCACTCCTTATGGAGAAAATTTCAATCATGCATATTGAGTAATATTAACTGAAGTATTTCCGAACTATTTTGTCATTCATTAGTTCATAATTTCTTATAGCGATTCTGGGAATCGCAATATTTTGCATTCAAATGTAAAATTAGTATAATAAAATTAAATTGAGACAAGAGTATTAAAACATCGTAATTTAGTATTTATTAGCAGTCATAAAATTTATGTATTACCCTTTTTATGAGAATAATCAATTAAATATATTAATTGTATTTGCATGATACAAATGGTTTACACGTATAAAACTTGAAATAAATATATAATGTATTTTACCGTTTGCATTTTTCAAAAACCGAGGCGAGAATAACAGGGTCAATCGACTTAAAATAGCGGACAGCGATATTAAACGATCACTGCGTATTGTCGACTCGTCTTTCCTTTTGTATCGAATGATACGGAAAAGCGTGGCAAAAAGGAAAACGCGCACAAACTGCTACCCGAATTGTCACCCGAAAATAGTGTAACACGACGATCGATGACACTGTTACTTTTTAACTTCCACAGCTAAACGTAGCTATTCGTTTGTTTTCCGGTTTGACCACCGTTTATTTTTTCTCTTTGTTAGTTTTACTCTACAGACCATAGGTTTTAGAAGCCTATTTTATTTATTTATTCTAACGAAAAATATGGTCATTTTTCGTACAAATGAATGAATGCATCTAAAATTTATACATTGATATGAATAGTTTTATGAAAAGATTGATATCGTTTTTAGACTTCTAGCGCTCCTGTGCTACTAATTATTAAAGTATAATTGCAGTGAGTTTGTTTTTAGAAATACCGGCCATACTGGCATTGTCATTGATAGTCAGTCTTCGTTTAAATATCACTCGACACTCTCCATTGTTCCAAGTCGTTTACCTGCCCATTTTTCTACCCCAACTCCGAATGCCGTTTTCGATAAGAAAAATCGAATGCGACTTCTGGCTATTGTTCAAATACATGATCGCTTATTAAGGTTGCTCTGGCTATATCACAAAACGTTCCACGTTTTTTAAATATCGTGTAAATACCGATTTTGTTGTACAATTAGTCGCGTTAAAAGCTTTTAATTGAAATACAATAAAATGATTATTGAAGTCTTCTCATTTTAGTCATTGTGTTTCGAGTATTTTTACTATTACTGTTTCTAATTTGAAATTGTTTCAGGGCATTTGCATGTGCCAAACATGAATTTATGATAATATTTCTTTCATTATCTAAGT
>NW_017177008.1:23522-37759 GCF_001652005.2 Ceratina calcarata
AATGAATTTGCTATAATCGTAATATTCATATCGCTAAAGTAATCTGAATTTTAAAACATCCGATGTAATTTAGAAAAGATCTATTTAGAGCTATTAAGAATATAAGAACTATTTATGTTGAAAGACAAAATTATTGTTCTTATCATTTACTGCTTTAAATGTGCGCGGCCCATGTGAGGCGCGCTGGAAGAATCAGAAGCAATCATGAAAATCACCGTGACTGGGAACGTGATCGGATCACGAGTGATTCGAAAGTAGCAGTTCTAGCCATCACTAGTTAGACGTACGATGCATTACATGTACAATGCATTGTAAGTACGATGTACTAATACACTCCCGGTAACAATAGCCGTAGGTTAATCGTACTTTGCTCTTAAAAGACACAAACTGCCCGAGGTGCTTGTACCTGTTTTAAGCAGATTATGCATTGTAAGTACGATGTACTAATACACTCCCGGTAACAATAGCCGTAGGTTAATCGTACTTTGCTCTTAAAAGACACAAACTGCCCGAGGTGCTTGTACCTGTTTTAAGCAGATTGTACTTAAGAAAGTATATGTAATATTAAAATAAATCGGATATCTGATCTTCGCCACAAATTGCCGGACATTCTATAGTCTACATATTGCCTAAGCATTGTATACGATGCCTGATTTTCATACATTGCCGATATACACATAAATGTACATACGTAGATAGAAGATTGCGTGTTCCTTTTTTTTCGAAATGATGCCTCTATGACAATGATTTATTAAAATGCAAACATTTGACGAAGAACAGCTGCCTGTGAGAGAAACCTTTTGCGGTTCACATTCAAGAGCTCGTAATTAATCATAAGAACACATTTAGGGTCTGTTTCCTTACTTTGTTTGTGGAATTACTAATTCAGTGTCCACTTCTTATTTCCAGTTCAATTTATCCCTTGTTATATTAAATATTGACGCAGAAATAAAAGTTAATAACAAAATAAAATTACAAAAGTTTAATGTTCTTTTATGCGATTTTACTATTCTAGAAGAGCGATATTGAAAGATTAATGCAGTCTACGCTGATGTGAAACCTAATTGACAATTCAATTACGATTAAAATGTAGTCGAGTCTGAGCATGTTCTCAATTATTTAGATTGGAACTCATTTCTCTTATGACTTGAATCTACGGCGTCGTGTGACCTAAAAATAAAATTGCGACGAGTTAAAATTACGTATTAAATGTACAAGACGTCTCAGTTAAAGGAGGCCACTTAAATATCTCTTCAGTTTCTTATGTTATGAAAACCCTTCACAGATTTGAGATCGTATAAAATCTCTGTTAGAGCCTTAAGACATGTGATAAAAATCTATGTCCAGTATTTGGAGTAATAAAATTATGCCATTTAAGATAAGAATTCAAGATGTAATAACTTTTTTAATAGTCTAGCAAAATTCCTAAAATTTTGTGTTAATGGAATATCTAATAACTATTAAAATTTCAATGCGTCGTCATTTTTTTTTCATTGAAAGTTTCATACGACCTTGAATTTTTGACAAAGATCTTACGGTTCATACGACCTCGAGAAAAATCGGTTGATTCTTTTAAGTCTCAATAAAAATTAGTGTAATCTGTATCCGACGAATTGGTGGTTACAAAGTTCCTCAATTCCATCGTGTTCCGGTTGACGGGCAAAGGGTTCTCAGGCAGCTTCATTATTGTCTGCCAATTGCGTGTCGAAGAGGTGGAGTGACCAGATAGGTAGGCGTACACCAGGAACCTCCGAGAGCGACCAATGAAACCTCCTTTCACGACGTTTTACATTATGTATTCTTTATGTTGCTAAGTCGCTATATCTATCGGTGCTCCGCCCTTACGTCCGCGGTCTATATGTATACTTTGCCGTTGTACAATATATACATAAGTACTTACTTGTAGTGTATAACGCGAAAAAAGACCTTCTCGTATATTTATAATGGCACTTTCGCACTGACTACATTGTTGCGTGATGTCCAGATCTGCATTGCCGCTTCATAGATAATCTTTTATTTTTGCCGAAGAGATTTGCCGAAAGTTTTTTGTACCGCAATAGTATTAAATAGTAACTTGCGGAAAGAAATTGTCTCAATCAAGCATACAGCTGAAGGAGACCGTCTGAATATCACTTCTGTTTTTCTTTCTTTTATGTTATGGAGAACGGTAGCGTTGAAAAGAAGAAACATCAAAGACCAAGCTGTTACGTTTGAGTATACAGCTACACGATACAATAGAACACAGGACACATGTTTTACACAAAAAATGCCACTGGGCTCGAAATGAAAGACCAGAACTAATTGTAAGTTTCGGCTCCTCGAAGACCCAAAAATCTTTTAACACAAGGACGAAAAGTCGATGTTTTTTAGATCCACGTTTTCCACTGTTTCTGCTGAAACGTCGATTTACTGACAATTGTTAGAAAAGTCACATGACTATTCATGCAATTTTTTTATCATTTCGTTCAAAATGTAGATTTCTTTTCGTCTTCATTATATTCACAGACGAGCAAAAGTAGGGAAATATACATTTTAAAATTGAACACTTGCTGAGTCTCGTAAGAAGAAAACAGGGATCGGCTGTGATTATTGGCAACAGGAAACGTATCCTTATATCCTCGCCGTGCTGTGATATAACATTACAAATGATATTTAAAGAATAATGAGAATAAGAAACTGTTATGTGACACTGCAAAGAAATATCTTGTACTGAAAAAAGTTTACTTATATTTCAAATATGAATTCTTCCGTTTCATATCGAATATATTAAGAAATTACATTAAATATATTTCGTGTTACTCGCTACTGACGAGCAAGTACAGTTACTTCCATCGGTTGCTTGATCATTATTTTCCATTTTCTTTTCAGGCAGTGTGATATGTTAACCGAAGACAATGATCCGACAAAACCAGCAGGCGTTTTAGACAATCCTGGCAACGTGTCTTCGTCGTCAGAAGCCTCGTTGCAACATCCTCGCTCTGCGAACAATGGTAAATAATTATCTTCTGAAGCCATTAAAAGAACCATACTAAAAGCGTTACGTCTGTTTTATTTCCCCTTTCGTTGATTCTCATTTTCTTTGTTTAATTTAATTAACGTGATCACGGAAAACAGAATTTAAAAAGAAAAAGAGCGTTACGGAACTTGCGTTTGTAAGGTAACTCGCCACTAGCAATGATAACCGAAACCGAAGCTCGAATAAAACAATTCGGTGCTTTAAAAGGGTTTCCGTCTGCATTTCCTACGTAGCTGCGTTCCCTTTCGCCCCGCAGTAGTCAGATAATAGAATTAAAATGAGAAGCTAACTGTACGCTTGATACGTCGCCGGATTCTTGTTTCCTTCCTGTAGAGAAAACTCGCTACGTACTTATTGGCAGGAACGCTTACAATCAACCACCGACTAATTGTTTATCGGAAATTAATTCTTAGCTGCGCTTCGAAGTAAGAAGGCGAAATATAACTTCTCTCCCAAGTATCGGTTTACATCACATTATGGTCGTGGAAATATTTCAGCTGCGCAAATATTTTGATTAGCTGCGAGATAATTATAAACGTGATATATTAGAAAATGTATTTATTACAACTTAGGAAAAGTGTTTGCTTATCATTTGACGAAATTTAAACGGTTGAAATGCGTTCATAGGAATGAAAGTAAAATAAGGTATATCATATCAAACAATTACAATTAATAAAACAAATTACATACTTTTAACATTGGCATTATGATTTAATGCGACAAGATTTTTAATAGTCATCTTATATTAAATTGTAAACCACTGCAACGAATTGTGACTGAAAGTGTAAGGTAAAACTTTTTTAATACTCACAGAAACGGAAGTCAAGAACGAGGTGCAAGACTGCCCGGAAAACGACAGCGTACCCAGCGGAGAATTGTACATCGATGAGAATGCCGAGGAAAAGGAGCAGGAATATCCGGATTCCATGGAGAAGGCGGACTACGGTTCATTGTACGGAGCCAATCAATATTATAACAGGCATGTATTTTTTATGTTCGGACGCCGCTATTAATTCCTTGTCTCATTGTACACAATTCTCCTCTGACAAACTTTTATAATTGACTCATTAGACTAGATTAGAGATAAGAAGTTATAATGATTAATTGTTTTATAATCATAAATGTAATAAAGTATTTTACGTTGTCATGTAATATTAAATACCATTCAATATGGTAAAACTGCGTTTCAGAAACATGTTATACAGGGTGTTCCAATATTTATGGTAAAATCAAATTTTGATGTAAATGATCTTCTATTTTCTTTCTACGGTAAACGTCCCAATTTCTGTTCACGTCATAATTTCTAATTACTGGCTTCCTATCCATATAACTCTACATGTGATCTTAAAGCAGTGAGCAGAACTTCTAACGTGAACAGAAATTGGGACTATATCACACGAAACATTTATTTAACAATGTAATTCACAATCAAATCGGTTACACGCTTAGGTGAAAATGATGTAAACATTTATTAAAACGTGAGTTTCACGTTGCTAGTTTGTACAATTCGCCTCCCTACGGGGCGACCACAGCCGGGAAGAACTCCTCGGGACTGCAGAGCTCTTATCTGACCCCGTACACAACGCCCAGCTCAATGACACAATATTCATCCTATGCCACGTACAACAGCGGAACCACGAATTTTCCAAACGTAGCGCAAAATATATCGCCGTCGTCTCAGGTATTGAAAAACGTTAGTATTCGACGGCCTGAACGGCATCCGTGCGTTTCTGCGTTCATCACCCGGTTTTCCCTCTTTTATTTTTTTCAGAAATTAGACTACAGCGCCTACAGTAGCAGCTTGTACGGAAATGACAGGGTACCGTTACAGTATTCCGGATATTACCCCATGCACGGCTACCATGCTACACCCGCCTCGTTTAACATTGGAAATCTAAATTTCGCTGGTAATGTTAGTCCACCGAGTCATGCTTTTTCGTTTTCGAACAATCGTGAAACGAATTCTACTTCCTCATTGTAGTCGTATGACATGACTGATTATGAGCTGCGTTGCATGAAAATTGTTGAATCATTTGTTTGTATTGCATCATGTATTTAATTTTATAGAATGACTCATGAAGGAATCGGTTATTACCTTTTAATCGTATCATTTAGAACTAAGAAGAGCATTATAAGATTTTCTTATTTGAATCTAGAATTGTAAAAATCTTTCTGAATTTATCTGCTTTACTTCGTGTAATGTCATTGAATTATACCATTTTCATTTGTTTGAAGAATAAGATTCTCCTGCGTTTTTGCTACGATTTGTTTCGCGATTATGATTTGCGTATAGTAACGATACCTATCCTTTTTTTTTAAAAAGATTCGACAAAGTCTGCGCTTACGTTGGACGCAACAACTCACGATGCCAGCGATCTTACCGCACGAGAAACCGCAAACATCGAAGGTAACACGATTCGTACGTGTGATTTTTATATCTACATTTTTTGCTTGATGGTGTACGAGCCATCGCGCTGTCGGGTGCGTACTGGCATAGAAAATAGTTAGCGTCAAAGTGTTAAATTGTACATATAACATGCTTAGCGTTTTCTCAAAATCAAATTTCTTGTAAAATTACTGATACAAGATACACAATATGATTGGAAATATTCACCCTCGATCTTTGATTCCTTTCTACAACATAGGTAATAAAGAAAATATTTATTGTTGAAAATTAATATTAAAAAAAATGGCGTGGTAGAAATATGTATATAATAATTTATAAAGAAAATGAATACGTGAGAAAATATTCTTTCTTAAATCTGATTATGGTTACTCGTTCGCTGTTCACGTGGGCGATCGCGTGACATCATTTTTTTCTTTATTAAAACGCAAAAAGGCGTAAGTAATTTTGATTTGTTACATTATCAGTTTATGTTCTTTTATTTCTTACATCCTAGCTTATAAAAAACAAATTTTTCAATTAGAAATGTTCATTTATTGAGATTAAATATATTAAACAGTATAGCATGTTTAATGAATTCAAAAAATAGTTTCATGCATTTTTTGCTTCTTCCTTTAATATATAAATGTCTGCGCTGAATTTTGAGGATAGGAGTGTGACGGGTTGGATGTGTTGCAGGAGCGACGGCGAAACCCTGCAGACGCGGAAGGCGTCAGAGCGGAAGTGGAAACAGTATAGGGTCTGCGGATACGACAGAAGCCGGCCCCGACCGGATATTCATCTGGGACTTAGACGAAACCATAATCGTGTTCCATTCGTTGCTCAACGGAATATTCGCGACGAAGCACCGTAAGGATACCGCCCTTCTCGCCCAAGTCGCATACAGGATGGAGGAAATGATATTCAACTTGGCGGATACTCATTTCTTTTTCAATGATATTGAGGTAAAGAAAAACTTATTGTTTATAGATAACTGTTTACCTCTATATCATTGTTTATTTCTATATCTCAGTATAAAATATTGCGACTTCAAAAAAAATTTATAATGCCAGTTTATAATAATTAAACTTAAATTAAGATTTTTTTGTCTTTCTAAAATAATATTATATGTAAAACTTCTGACGTTTTGCATATTTTTCCACATTCCACATAAGTGTATAAAATCCGTAAGCTATTGACTCTCAAGTAGAAAATTATTTCCATTTCTGAACTATAGGATTGTGATCAAGTGCACATCGACGATGTGTCATCGGACGATAACGGGCAGGACTTATCCTCTTACAATTTTGCCAATGACGGTTTCCAATGTGCATCCGCAAACAACGGTATATGCTTAGCCTCCGGCGTTAGGGGCGGCGTCGATTGGATGCGAAAGTTAGCCTTCCGTTATCGAAAGATCAAGGAGATCTACAATAATTACCGAAACAATGTTGGCGGCCTATTGGGCGCTGCGAAACAAGAACAATGGCTGCAACTCCGTTCGGAAATTGAGGCGTTGACCGACAACTGGTTGACATCCGCTGTCAAGTGTTTAAGTCTGATAAACAAAAGGAGCAACTGCATTAACATTCTGGTCACTACCACGCAGCTGGTGCCAACCCTATCGAAAGTACTGCTCTTCGGCATCGGTGGAATGTTTCCGATTGAAAATATTTATTCGGCCTCGAAAATCGGTAAGTCAATTCATATAGGTACATGTCATAGCGATTGTAGGAATTAGATACTAATACTTGCGATTATTCTTACAATATAACTCACTCTTCTAGAGTTGCGTCTACATCGTGTAACAAAACATTATTATATAACGTATTTGTTTCAAATTTTGTTATGTAACACATCTCTATGAGAGAGAGAGAGAGAGTGAAAGAGACGGAGACTCGTTACAACACCTTATTTAACTAACTCACAAAGTGGAGGTTCTTAACACGTTTTGTTATTATAAAATAGACGCAGCTTTAGAGAACTACATTAATGTTAGATATCTCGAAATTATTGCCTACTGTAGAAGTACCCCATACCACCAATTTAGTACAAACTTTTTGTATTTTTCTATTTAACATTAATCTCTAATTGACTGTATTGTAACGAGCGGAATAGGCTAAACGGACACTGTCCACGAGCCTTCTCGATTCTGGGTTTGTCCAGTAACGGGAAAATCGGTGTAAATAAATAAATAAATAAATAAATAAATAATACGCAGTAAATGTATCATTATATTAATTTTCAGGAAAGGAAAGTTGTTTTGGAAGGGTGGTCGCGCGATTCGGTCGGAGGTGTACGTACGTAGTGATCGGCGATGATTCCGACGAGGAGACAGCGGCGCGTGCCCACGATTTCCCCTTCTGGAGGATAAACAGTCACTTGGACACGCAATTGTTGTACAGCGCCTTAGAAATGGGATATCTTTAAACGGTACGCGCTTACGAATAACATGGGATTAAAAAACCGAATAGTTTGAGGAAGTATGTTTTTATTTAGTTGTACGAAGACTTATGAGATATTTCTATATTCTTTACTGTATCGATAACGAAAGTGAAAAGAAAGACAATTCTGTCGAGTGAATCGTTTAAACATTCCTAATATTTATCGTCTACAATAAAATCGGGGATCGATTGTTCCTGGCAGATCGCGAAACATGATTCCGTAAAGGATTTTCAGTCATCTCAGATAAAAAAGAAATAATTGTTCAAAACAATTTGCTCATGAAATTTATTATGATTTAAAAAAATAACTCCAATTTATAAGATCATATTAAATCATTTTTACATTCCTCACTGTTCATCGAGGATGACTGAAGATCCTGTAAAATATTGTAGATTATGACAAGTCGTCGATCGTAAAACGCAACCGATCGGAGCAGGGTCCACAAGTGATATACCTATATTCGACGAAAGTAAAAGAAAGTAACAAAAAAAGGATGAAAATCGAATAATTATATTGATACGAGTATTTTTAATTAATTCCTGTACGCACTCTCTTTCGACCATGTGTAAAGATTATTTTATTGAAAGCGATGAGTATCTCTTCTGTACTTAAGCGTTTTGCATTCCTTATGCTACCAGTAGATTCTCGTCGACTTAAAGTGAGGACAGCTGAGCGCGAGAATGTATTTGCATCGCTCGGATTTTTGGATGACGAGAACGTCTCGCAAATTCGAAAATATTCACGTCCAGTCATAAAAACGTAATAATTTCGCGACTCGAGCTAAAACCGGGGCAATTCAGAGCGAGGTAAGTAGCATTCTCCTCGCTAAGAGTCTTGCCTCGATGAGAGTGTTATATGAATATTGTGATACGGTTTAATCCAATTATTTAATTATAGTACGATCCCAGTAAATATAATAAAGCATGGACATACGGACACTTTTTAATACAACAGTTCATGAGAAACGTGGTCACGTTTCTTTTTTCATTTATGATATAATTACACTACATTATTACAAAAGATATTCGACTGAAATATCGCATTCTTAACATTTATTTTATTCGTACATATAGCGCATATCTACTAATAAAAATATTTAGGTACCCACGTATTTTTCTGTTCAAATCGTTCATATCATTACATGACTTAAAAGCTTCTTTAAAATTTCAAACCAGTTCGTCATTATCCTTTTAGCTAGCCAAAAGTAGACGCATAGACATAGGTCAATATAAGTATCACTATAATTTTCAATTTTATGAGAGCCTTCGTCGCTCCTACTAACATGTTTTCGAAATGTACGAGATTAGGTTGTACACTTGAAATTTTAATTAATAAAAAGGGTGAGGTATATGATTAATAAATGATAACCAAAGTTAATGTCGTTGAATAACTATAAAATCGATTTATGTCTTTTTTTAGTGCATATATCGTAAAAGATTAAAAGAGTAGTTGCCGAAATACCAGATAATAATTATTATAAGATGTAAAAGATATTTCGTGCAAATTATAATTTTTATCAGATTATATCTTTTTGAAATTCAGTTTCTAACGAGATCTATTTATAATTTGAATGCCAGTTTGATTATTATTTTCTTTAAAAATCACCATTTGCGGTAATGCTGTATAAAAGTTATCTATATAGCAGTCGTAAAATTAAAAATAAAATCCTATTTCTGAATTGAAAGATCGTTTTACATATGAGTAGCACAAGAATTGCACAAATTGTAAAACAATTGAATGTGTAACGCGTCGAATACATAAAGAAAATTTTTAAATGTAAATCTATACTTTTGGATTGATCATTAGAAGTATTAAATTAAAAATTTTTAAAGGCACATTAAAAAGGATGTTTAATTTTTTAATTCAATGAATCATTTTGCACTTCACAAGAGTTGACCCTTTTTTATTTTAAATAAGATGTGATAAATGCGGACCTGCGTATTAGAATAGATCAATGAATATCGAAAATACTGTAGTATTATTATTGCATAAAGAGTGATATATGATCGAAAATGAATATCTATCTCATTTTTAATATTTCCTAGGGGTCTGCAGTGCCGAAAATTCAGGTCGAGTTTGGCTCGGGAATTTTTGTCGGGCTCAGGCGGAATCACTAAAGTTTATCCAACACATTTGTTCGGGTACTTGAATTCGACTTGTGACTCAAAATTGAATTCAGTGCCGATTGAAGTTTGGAAAATCATGCTGCGAGCTTATTGACAGCTCTCGAATTGAATTTCGTGTCCCGAGTTGATATACGAGACACGCGTAGATACGCGAGATACGTCATTATGGGCAGACGAATAAATTGGTCAAACTCTCGGTATCTCACTCGACTCGAGGATCTGTTGCTTGCACACACCTAATACTTTCATTTTGACTTATGCAAAATTTTTTTTGCTACTTATATCGAACGTATAGTGGATTTTATGACATCTATTTTATAGCGAATCAAGGGACTGCATTAAAAACTGTGCCTATCGTAATTACATGTATTTTTGTAAGTAACTATCATGGTTGCGGTTGTCGTTCTTTTCAATACAGTAAGCAGTATCTATACATACATAATAGCTATTGATGTTATAAATCTCTTGAAATGTAACAACGCCTACTTTTTGTGTTAAGATAACGATATATCGTTTACGTTCGCAGCTGTTTATGTTGGTTTACAATTGGTTTATGATTTGTATATGACATCGCTTTGCGAAGTAATGTACATACCGTCAGTAATTGCGTAATTATTTTCAAATGGTATAAAGTTTCCACAAAAAGGGTTATCTATATTTTTGATATTTTGATCTACGAGTGTTTGGTACTATAAAAAGAAATAATAAAAAGTTCTTAGAACGCTTATAATTATCGAGGGTTTCAAATAGGCAGTCTATCTATGTATGTTATGTGGTATTATCTATACGACGATCATTCTGGTACGATCACAAAACAAGTTTCATTAATTTAACTATGCAATATATAAGTAATATTAAGAAATTATTTATTTATTTTTCGTTTACAACGTATTCCTGTGAACAGCTAAAAAACACTTATAACGAGAGTATTTTTTACAAAAATTATTTTCAGGAGCCTCATTTTCCAACTGTTACATTGTAATAAAAGTATGAATATAACATTATATCTCTATTTTACATAGTAACGTATGTTGGCGCTGTTAACACACCACAGTTGTTATCTTTTTGAGCCATGAGGATATAGCCGTCGTTACCCCAATAAGTGGACCATGAATTTTTAACCAACCAGTAGTCCTTTCCATCTATTTTACCATAACCGACAGCCAGAACTGCGTGATCCATCTCCTCAGGTGTGTTACCTGCGAACGAGATACATCGTATTTTACGCATAAAACAGGTGTTCATTGTTAGCTATTAAAAATCTTTTATATATATTTACCACAGGATGGTTCATAGTATACACCATGAGAGTAGAACGAGAATGTTTTATGGGATGCGTCAATCGAAATGGATATAGGGCCATGCTTCGCAATAGCGATCTTCATAGCTTCAGGGTCACCCGGTGTGACGTTAACAAATCCGGTAATTTTGACTATCAACGTGGTATTATCTACATGACAGTAACCGTCCTAAACAGAACAGACCAGGTTTATATCTTCTCGAACTTGTTGGACGGTGACACAGACAGTAATGAAAAATTCACTTACTTGGCCAAGATAACCACCGTAATCATCTTCAGTCGGCAGTCCTCCGTGTTTCATGATCCACTGGTACGATCTGAAATCTTCGCCACCATCGCAGCCATTGTTTCCATAGCCCCACGAACAGTCAATAAGTGCCTGCAAATATGAAATATCGTAACGGAGTATCGCTCATTTTTAATCTTACTTCGTTTAAACTTCGTTTACCTGTTGAGACAGCCTAACTAATTCACCGTACTTCATGTAGTAAGCACCTTCGATGGTACCGGTGGTACCAAAACTCCAGCAAGATCCGCAAACAGATTGATCTGTTATAGCAAATAAATCTTTGTTCAAACTGTTGTTTAAATCTTTGAATTGGTTAAAAAAGGTGGATACCTTTAACAGGTGTAACAGCTCCATAAAGCCTCCAATCAATGCTATCTGGTACGTTGGTCATTTCGTGTGCAACGTTATACGGGAAAGGCTGTCCTCCATTGTAACCTTTGGTGTATTGCTTGCCACGCAAAGCTTTCAGTTCTAACTCGGTACGGTCTACCAAATGGTTGACTTGCAATTGGTATCCTTTGTTCGCTCGGTTAACCGAATGGATGAATCTTAAATTTTGTCTAAATACTTCTTTACGCATCAGTTGGTCCTTGTCATCAGCGTATTCCTTTTTGTGGTTCTTTTTAAACTCTTCGAATGCCTCATGCATGTGCCCGTCGTAATTATGAACGAACTCGCGCATGGGATTGAATGTGTATATGTGCTTGTCTCCAGGTCCAGGAAAACTGGCGCATGTCATGTTCGTTGTGATATCAAAAACTTCAGAGTTAGGCGTCTCAGAGGAGTACCAATCATAATCCAGATAATAGTGGTCATAATGAGAGCCTAAGAGACTGTTGAATCCTTTCATTTCATACCTCACAGGTATCGGTTCTTTAAAGGAAGGTATTTTAGGAGATTTCTTGTATCTTATCCAGAGAGTGTATTTGTTCAATTTGTCTCCAAACTCTTGTACCAGTCTCCATTTCTCACATAACAAACCATTGATCAGTTCCTCGCCAATACATTCCATTCCAGTTGTGTCTGGAATAATAGCTTGACACTGGATCTTGAAATCCTGCGTGCCATTTACTTCAAAACACGTTTCTTCATTGAGACGAGATTCAGTAGTAAGTGGGACAATTTTCAAGCTTTTTCCATACAGTCCCTTATGAGACAATTGGTATGTCTTTACCATTCCTCCGTAGTAGTCAATTCTACTGGACCCACTTGTACCATCATACCAGGCATAAAATGGTTCTCTGATTTCAGCATATGGAATGTAGAGAGTTCCTTTTACTGTGTAAGTATTGCTAAATGTTGGAGCTTTCGCAGCTTCCATAGAAGAGATACCTAACAAAAAACAAAGTTATCTAACACAATGTTCTTTTGGAATAGCGAGTAGGTAATAAAATATTAATGAACGTTGTCTTACCTAACACTATTAGTGCTAGTGTTTTCGTGAGAATGTACATTTTTATACTTCTGAAATAGAAACATGAGGATATTATCAGATACATGTAAGTGGCACATATGATAACATTATGACCTAAGTTAAATATATTTAAAACAATTGATTAGAATAGTATACTAACAAAAGAAAATAAAATTTTAACAAACATATCATTATTTAACGATAAAATCGTGCTTATATTAAAAAGTACATTGAGAAACGGTCAAAGCAGCAAACCATGATAATCGGTTAAACGACGAATTATTTTATTATAAATTGTAGCATCAAGAAAACTATACTTTTGCGTATATTCAAGTCTGGATGTATAAATATCAATTATCTAATGTTTAATATTGAGAAAATATGTCAGTTTAAGCATTTGCGTCACAGAAATTGAACAACTATAAAGGAAAAATAGCTGACCATCTGCGATTAAAAATCAAAAGAAATAAATCTAATTTGAAGGAAATTCAATTAGTCATATTCTACTTACTGTAATTCACTCGCACAATAGATGTTTCATACGTTTCACGTGCTGGAAACGGAAATATCAATCGACCTTATTTAATACTAAACACTCTTTTTCACATCACCTTTGCGCGTGAACAGTCGGATGTGTATAAACACAATTCAACAAAACTACAACGCGTCTCTGTAGCAAAACTGTCCGTCTTATATACGCGCTCCTAAACTGATAAGACTCCTATCCTACAAGTGCACTTGCTTACTTTCACTTATTTTGTTACCGTCAGCTGAAACAAGATAGGTAGATAGGATAGGATGCAATGTTTTCTGATTCGTTTGTGTATGCGCGTACGCGAATCTGGATATGTCCGCGGTATCGTACTTACTAATCGTTTAATAAATATGCGATCAAGACGATAGCGCTTCATTCAAATACGCGTTTCTTACAATTTGATAAAAAAACATTGTTAATCTTGGTGTTTAATGAACTCAAATCATTTGATGAGTATTGTATTATTACATGGTGGCCTGAAAAGGTATTTGAACACTGCTTTTAAAATTATCGTTAGTAAGGAAAACCAATATGTATATTATTTTATTATGATTATTCAAGTGTTTTAAATTAAGGAGTTATGTAATTTCGCGTGGGTATTTAAACGTAATTAACAAGCAAAAGTGGTGAAAAGGATCAGATCAAAGTTGTACATTTCCATTTACAGTTGAATAATAATTATTCATAGTATAATATGAACATAAATATAATAAAAAAAACTAATAATTT
>NW_017177008.1:37785-38853 GCF_001652005.2 Ceratina calcarata
TTAATTGAAAATATTCCGACCTTAGGATCAATATAATACGCCTGCGTAATGGATCATGCGAACGTACGATTTTTAAATATTTCCATACGTATTTGAATGTGATTTCTATTAAAGTTATTTTTGTGAATGGCAATATAGTGAAAAATTCAATATATAAAAATTATCTTCATACTTGAAGTATATCAGATGCAGACATTAATCAAGACGATATTGTATCATCACGAATTAATTAATAAATAAATTTCAAGTCATGATTTCCTGACGATAAAGTTGATGAACATTTTATTTAAGATCAAATAATAATTACTAAATCACAGATGTGAAGATACTTCTCGAAAATACCCGTAACATTTTGTATAGCTAACATAAAACGCGATAAAATGATAGATAAAACACGGACTTATATACGTAGTAATTGAAAGATGCCCTCTGCGGCAGACAAGCCGAATGCAACCGAAGTTGTGCGAATCTACGCTGATTTACGCTACTGATTCTACGTCGTTCCTCTCGTCTTCTCATTCATTTATCTGTTTATATCGAATACCGAGTACGGTACTGACCACAGACTTACGAATACTTATTATTTTACTTTTACTAATGTCTCAACGAAGTAAAGTTATTCAATTATACAAAACGGTATGATATATTAATTAAATTTTATATATAGTTTAATTGTTAATTAGCAGATTAACGCACTGTTTCTGTTTGAACGACTGCATAGTACTTGATACATATAATGAGGAAATGAAATATCACTTAGCTTATTGTTATTAATAAACTACATATTTTTAGCTTTTGTACATGGGTCGTGAATATCCAGGAGGTAGTGAGCTATTCAGAAAAAACTTGAAGAGAGTTTTTGAAAAGAATAAAGAAGAACGTGATCCTATGAAAATCGACAAAATGTTGGCTCATGGTAACTTTGTTATTAAAGAACTGGAAGCTTTATATATGTTACGCAAATACAGAATGTTAAAGAGGCGATATTATGAGAATCCATAGCATTATAATCATATTTTCTTATAATTTATAGAATACTTAAATATAGGCATATTAAATTTATTACCT
>NW_017177008.1:39389-43198 GCF_001652005.2 Ceratina calcarata
TTTTACACGATATCATTTTTAGTGATACTTTTGAATAATCAAGCTTCTCACAATTCCGCATTTCTTCTTATTAGTGTGCTAAAATTGATTTGCTTTTCAAAAAGTTTTCGTGATTTCATCTTAAAAATTTGACGGGGCAATATTTTCACTATTTAACATATCTCTTGCATAATAATTCTCTTTTAGTTTTTTTAAAATTCAAGAGTATCCATTCTTAATCTGCCTATACACCTTCCAGTCCACTCAGAGGAATTTTCTAACTGTGAATTAGTACTACTTTCATAGGAGTTTTCTAATATAGTAACTAATTCTCTTGGAAAATATTTGTTTAAAAAGAATACTGATTCCTGGTATGAGGTATTCTGTAAGCTTCTCATCGGTTCCATAACTAATCGATCATTAGCTTCGGCCATTTCATGTACTGGATTATTATTATTTATGTCAATTTGGTTCAACTTTTCAATTTGCAAATTGATTTTATATAGTAAAGAATTCTCACTTTCATTAGAATTGCTTGTACTCGATTTGGGAATGGCATGTTTCTCTAAAATTTCTTTAAATATACGTTTTAGTTGTTCACTTAATGGTCCACGTTTATTGGTTTCACGATTTTCTTCTCTTGAATTACGTACATTAATGGAATTTTGCATCAGATTAGAAGCAGTTTTGTTATTTTCGTGATGTAATTGATTTATGGGAGGTAAAGACATGAAAGTTGTATTATCACTAAGTTCAAACAAACTTGAACAATTTTCAGCCTGATTCGTATTCTTCGATATACCAAGATCTCTGTCAACATTTCTCATTATGGAAATTGAATCACACATATTGAAAAAATGTCCATCATTCGAGTCGGGTGACATATCTTCACTGATTGACATTAGTATTGCATCATTTAAATTTACCCCTGAGCTCAATTCTTCGCCTGTACAGAACGAGATAACTTCATTATAGTAATTTCATTAATTTATTTATATGGTATTTTTCTTGGAAATGCAATTAAGTAACATTTATATATGGTTTGAGCAAAATATGTTGGCAAATAATGTGAGTGAGTCATTATTTAAAAAGATTACTTACTATATATTGAATCAAAAGAACTACTCCTCGAATTGCTCATTATATTCACTTCGTTTAACAAATTTAATTTATATTATTTATGTACTTCCTTCAGATCAAAATTCATCGACTTAATTAAATCTAACCGTCTTGATATTATATTTGACTTTCAGAATATTACATTGTTTACTAATCAGATCTAAGATACGTAGTAATATGAGATTTCAAGTAAGTAAACGTATTTATTTACCAGTGAAGGATAACAAAACGCAGTGCATTATAAAAATTGGTTTATTTTATAATGATCCAGTTTTATGTATAAAACTACCCTCTAATTACGTTTAAATAGCCATCTCTCTATATTGGGAATATGAAACATCCTTTTACGATTACACTTTCACGACACCTGTCTTTTTCTTTCCGATCAACTGACTTGATTGATCAAGTACTTCTTTCTTTACAATAAGATAACCGTTTATTTGCGTTAAAACCAAAATCACACGTCTCCCTGCCGTTTAAACAATTGCAAATGAAATACGGAGTAATATTCTCAAAAACGGGATTATTGTAGAGTGCAAGTCAGTTCATCGTTGATATAAAATTCGTGTTACTATTACTTTTTTTTTACAATTTGTATAAAGATTTCCCGCCGCGCTTGACAAAGTATCGATAAGATTACATATAGTTATATACGCGAGATCTATATCATTATCTCTAGGATACAGTTTCGTTCGTTTAACCGCGCGCGGCTGTTTGTTAATTACTATTACAATCTATTGTATTTCAACTCTTTGATTAATATGCATAAGATATATATCAAAGAATTCCACAGCTTCTTCCGTGTATTGTCATCAATTGGCGAAATAACTTTCGGTTCGTCATTATATATATTGTACATACAATCAAGATTTCCTAGTCCTTGTAAACGGAAGACCGCGAGTATTGCTCTTGTCGAATTTTGATAAAAATCTTCTATTGTAAAGTATTAATAAAATAATGAATAAAAGTCGATAATCGTTAAATAATGAACGTAGACTACATCTCAAAAGTTTGAAGGCCTGTACGATACAATGAATGAGGAAATCAGTCGAAATGTATTGAGCTTACGTTAGTTTTTATTTTATATTAATTTTTACAGGCGATGTCGAACTTTTGAGCGATGACGTAGTAGGTGCAATGCCTGTTGATAATTTTTGTTTTTTATCAAACGTAGATCACTCATTTGTCTTCTTTATAACAAGTTAAATATCAACATCATTATAAATTTATTTTGTGCACTTCGTTTTAAATTGAAATTTCCTACTCACAGCTTCCCTCTCTTTTTCTCCTTATCCCGTATATTCTCTTTTATACCTTATTCGGTTCATTAGATTTTCCTTCTTCAGCTATCCTTCATACATTCGACGCAAAAAAAAATATTACTCTGTATTTTTATATTTACAGTATCATTTATTCTGTATTCCTTCAACTTTTAATTAGTACTGCATAATATTCTGATTAAGACTTTCATTTATACTGTTAAACATAGTCCCCTTTTAGGATTAACGTAAGCTTGAAGAATGTTCCAAAAACTTGAAAAATGTGATACAAATATATGGAATTGAAAAATTATTAATACAGCACCAATTAAAAGTAAAAGTTATTTGATACCTGGTATTAAGTTGCTTTCTTAATTACGAGTTATAATTCTGGCTAAATTTCGTTACTATATAGCTTAAGTTATTAACTGATCATTTAATAAGCAATAAGAAAGATAATCGTTTTGCATAAATGCAGAACATATGTTGTGTGGATGATAAAAGTTGTCACAAAATATAGGATAGTTAAATTTTTCAATCGCTCAATATTTTGATTTATTGATGATTGAAGTTATCTGTTCGTTAAAAGCAAATGGTACAGGAGTTTTCAATTGCAAAAGTCGGAGTCATTGGTCTTCTAAAGAGAAGGATAATACGTATGATTTTTTGTATTATTTTAAATAATTCAAAGCCTATCGAAATGTTTGTTAAACATTTCGCATAAGTTCCTCGCTGGTTATTAATTTTAATCAGACTGTCGATCGTTAACTCTATAAAGATATATACATTATCTGTTTTCTTTTTATATTTAATCTGTTCGCTTTTCTATCTTGCATCACAAATTACAGAAGGATTAGAAAACTAAATTTTGTCAAAGGCACAAATATTTCTCTCAGTATTTCTTTTACGATACTGAGATATAATTACTGTACTAGTAATACTAATTTTCAAAGAACTTTTCATATACACTTCCGAAAATTTCATTTTCACATTTAAAAACGCGTTCTCAGCGTAACGTACTGTTCGTTTTGTTGCAAATCATCCTAGCAAAATTGCCTATTAAATAAATTTTTTCCTGAATACAATATTCGTAATCATTATAAAATTAGAAATATAGCTTGAATTTTAAATGATACTTTTGAATGATGATTTATTCAGGATAATGATTCAAAATTACGTATTAGGAGAATTCCTCGTAGAAAAAGAGGAGACTTGTACAGTGAATTGCATATTCTTACATGTAAACAACAACATAGAATTTCTTCATCTGTAAGCTTTGAAATATATTTTAAAACTGTATTAAAATATTAAAAATTGTTCCCCATCGATAATATTGGTCTTTAAAGAGGAAGATTATAATTACAATAAATGGTTAACAACGAAGTATTTTCTCTAATAGAAAGTACATACAATAAGAATTTGATATTTGTAAATTGTATAAACAAAACGCTT
>NW_017177008.1:44051-60947 GCF_001652005.2 Ceratina calcarata
ATCTGTTTTCTTTTTATATTTAATCTGTTCGCTTTTCTATCTTGCATCACAAATTACAGAAGGATTAGAAAACTAAATTTTGTCAAAGGCACAAATATTTCTCTCAGTATTTCTTTTACGATACTGAGATATAATTACTGTACTAGTAATACTAATTTTCAAAGAACTTTTCATATACACTTCCGAAAATTTCATTTTCACATTTAAAAACGCGTTCTCAGCGTAACGTACTGTTCGTTTTGTTGCAAATCATCCTAGCAAAATTGCCTATTAAATAAATTTTTTCCTGAATACAATATTCGTAATCATTATAAAATTAGAAATATAGCTTGAATTTTAAATGATACTTTTGAATGATGATTTATTCAGGATAATGATTCAAAATTACGTATTAGGAGAATTCCTCGTAGAAAAAGAGGAGACTTGTACAGTGAATTGCATATTCTTACATGTAAACAACAACATAGAATTTCTTCATCTGTAAGCTTTGAAATATATTTTAAAACTGTATTAAAATATTAAAAATTGTTCCCCATCGATAATATTGGTCTTTAAAGAGGAAGATTATAATTACAATAAATGGTTAACAACGAAGTATTTTCTCTAATAGAAAGTACATACAATAAGAATTTGATATTTGTAAATTGTATAAACAAAACGCTTTACCTTGCATTCTGTATGCTTACACGAAGAGTCTCATTAAATGTGTTAAGCAAGATTGTCTTTTGCTAGACTTGAAATGACTTTTTATTAACTGTTATATTTATATTTGATATTATAATTCATAAATATTGGAATAAATAGATAGTCAGTATCGTTAATAATATGTTTTCCTAATCTCATGAAAGACATACTTAACAGTTCAATAAAATTTAATTTCTAAATCGAAATGATTTTTCATATTTGACATTTGACAAATGAATTTTTTAACGCAAGAAATTATATTTGCTACCATATTTAATGAAGACCTTGTGTACGATTGGACGATTGTTCTATAAGGGAATCTATTAGAAGTACGGGAAGACGGCTCTTAGAATTACAAATTAAGTATTGCATGTTGTTAATCATTCTTTTTTTTGACTGATCAAAATAAAGTTAATCGGTGCATTAATAAAACAGAATAATGCGTTGATATGACAGTCTCATTATAGTACCAACGACAGAAATGAGTATTCTTTCAAATAGTACACTCTAATTCCCCTTTACAAAAATTTTCTATTTATTTCATTTGAAAAATTGCACCAGCTTACAACTAAAGGGCAATACCTGTACGCTTTTTTTTTCTATAACATTTCATTTTTAACAATTACATTAAAAGTATAACAAATTAAATTTTCGATTTATAATGTACCCTACGAATACAATTTTTTGATGAGCTTACTCAAATATTGCAAATCCAATTAATTACTAACAAAAATCCTTGATCACTGGTCCTAAATTTCTACTTTTATTATGACAAATGATACATATTTTCCGTCTGCATAAATATGATAAATCAAACCGCCTTAATTCCTAAGCAATAATTATAAAATTTGAATAACGAATAAAGGGCAGTTTCTTTAATGAGTCTACAGAAAACTCTATAAAACTATAATTTCGAAACAATTGTTTTAAAATAAAATTTATTTACAGTGAAAACATGATTGTTGCCAGTTTTTTAAAAGAATGTACGTTAAGAGTAAATTTTTCCATCCGTCGTTGGTTCATTAAACACGTACAAAAAATAAAAGTAGAAGAGGTTGCATTTTTACGTGATACGTAGATAAGAATCATAAATGTCCTGTTGGCAAAATACGTTAGCTAGCTGTTATTACTTAGTAATTGTTACATGATTATAATTGTTCTATAAGTAAATAATTGGTCGACTCATAAGTTTTAAGTACACTTTCATTACCGGGATATAAGACATCGTTCCGTGTCCTATTCTTAAGTAAACGCAGAATAATACAAAATACTGGTTTGTTTTATCATTATATATAGTATTTAATTATACATGTATATCAAGGTTAAAACTCTTTATGTCCCTCGTTTTAATTGAACAGATTGAATCTATCTAATATGATTTCGATACCGAATATTCTCTCCCTTACATTCTCTCCTCTTCACATACACGCGTTCTCTTTCTCTCCCCCTCTCTCAATCTCTATCTCTGTACATCAATAATATTATAAAAGTAAATGCTCTGCATCTCTCCTTCAATTATACTTTCAGTCTCTTTTGTATACAACTATGCATGCTGGATATTTCGAACATACCATAGGCTGCTCCGAAATTCGTCTGTTTTAAGGCGAGTTCACGTTATCACGCGATACCTCTGTGGAAGTATTTTAATCAATTAAAAAATAGAACAAAAATGAAGAGAAAAAAACATGATTTCTGATCCGCTCAATGCATCAAACAGTCAACTTCTAATTAGCCCTATAAGAATGTAGTCCCTTCACCCAGAACTAATGTATCGTGGACTGTAATATTTTTTTCTAGTGGTGCTGCTCCTTCATTATCTAATATGTCCGATTCCTTAAGCTTATGGAACTTATAAGCGTGGAATCTAGAAGTGAAACCATGCATAGTTACCTAATTAGTATTACTTTCAAATATATCTTCATGTATGTATTTAATGAATAACTTACGGCATTGTCTGCTGCGACAATATTTCAATGATCTCCTCTCAATAATTCCATCAACAAATTAAATGAGCTGCCTTCCCCTTCAGCACGTTTCGCACTCAACAATTCTTTTCCCGCTTGGCATGTCCTTTGCAAATCCGGAATTCTCAACAGTAGTTCGCCAAACTTGGCAGGCATTTCCGGGTACCTCGCTATAGTATACTGTTGTAACGCTTGTAACGCTTTCTCCTGAGATGCTCTCACCTTTTCCGGTTCTTTCAGTTCGCTTGTGTCGGATGTCAATAATACTATTACCTAAACAATAGAAATTTGAAAAATGAGCAACGTTTATATGCGATAAATACATAAAATTTGTCAATACAAAAGTGAAATGTTTACCTTCATTGCCACATATTCATATTGATCTACACGGAGTCTTCGGAGATTGTTGGTAAATGCGAGCATCCTCTCAATGCAAGTCGCCAGGCCGAGCTGTCTAGCACGTTCCAACGTAATCGACTTGCCGAGAGACACTCTTATTTCACCGGGAGTGCTCATGCTGCGAAAGCAGCACGAGAATAGCAGCAATTCGCACCAGGAGTTGATCAACAAACAAATTTGGTCGTCGATCGAAATGTTCTTGAACAGCGGCAAACTTTTACACCACTTCACTATCTTGTAAAGTCGGTGATCGGCTATGTTGCACAGGTTCGATAGGAAGTCGGGACGCTGATTCGGATTACCGTTTGTGTTGTTCATCTGAGAACTGCTATTAACAGGCCCGCCACGTTGCTCACTATTGACGGCGGAGGAGTTCGAGCACGACCTCTCGTCTCTTCTGCTGCTTGGATTACCGTTCCTCGCAGTCCCACCGGAAGAACACTCGACACCCGAGCCTGCATCGGTTCCGGATCCACCGCCACTACCCATTAAGATCGTGTCGCTATTTATAGTCGCGTTCGCGCCTCCGGCTTGTACCCCGGACATGCGATCATTATCATTGTAATGCCACAAATGTTCCACGTCCATGATTTCTTGCAAAAGTTGCGGCACTACTTGGATCTTGTGAGAGTGATTCGAATAATGCCTGGCGTTATAGTGATATTCACTGCCAGCTGGTGCTGGACTACAATTTCCTCCTGTGGCTAACTTGTCACTGGTCATGCTGTTCGCTGGACTCCCAACCAGACTGGCTGGAAGCGTGTACGTGCACTGATAGGTACTTCTTCCGCCTCTGGTACGATCCTCTCTAATCGCTTCGAGCTTCATACCTACTCACGATGTTAGAACTATTTTAACAAGTACTAGTTTATTTAAAATAATTGAGTGAAACTTACCCATATTGAGGCACTTGTCAAATCTACAGGCCGGGCATTTCTTCCTGGTTGCGACGGTGACCGGGCAGCCCGCGCCTCTAAGGCACACATAATTCTTCCGGTTCTGGACGGTTCGTTTGAAAAATCCTTTGCAGGACTCGCATGAGAAAATCCCATAATGGAAACCGCTAATTTTGTCTCCGCAAATCGGACATGGACTGTTGATCAGTTGCTGTCTGGTGGAAATGCCGGATGGTGCCGAGGGAATTCGACAATCCTCTTGATCGTCTGCGGTGTGTCCTTCGGGAGAGAGCTCGGAGCCTGGGGCGGACGACGAATAATGATGAGGAACAGCGGGCGAGGCTGTCGCCGGCAGATGAAGCGGACTGCCCTGGGCCACCTGGTGCTGATGATGCTGTGGGTGTCTCGGTTGTTGGACGGGTGAGTGCGTGGGCGGGCTGAGAGAGCCGTAGCTGTAGCAACTGCTCGAGGCATCAGAGTTGTTCCTCGAGAGCGAATGCGATAACGACAAAGACAACGAGGAGGTCGAATTGTTGAAGCTATGTCGCGACAGAGATAACGACGAGGACGGAACCGGGCTGCCGGCACCCAGGGCGGAATGGCGAGCCGCATGTGGACTCTGTGTCGGGGAGCTGAATACGCTGTATGCGGAATGAATCGCCGAGTCCGGTGACGGCACCTGGGATATTTTAAAGACGTCAGGAATTACGTGATCAAAACAGCAAATGCTAAAAAATGTAACAGGTGATTGATCCTTTTACTCAATATTTACAAATTGAACGGCATGAATTTTCAACATTTAAAATGAGAATGAAAAGGAAAATAACCAGATGATGTAACAATACATAGAATTATTTTACCTGCGATCTCGTATGGCTATGCTTGGTCAGATGGTGTCTAGGATTTAATACAGGGCTGTGATTTGGAGTTGAACTATTGTAACCGCCAAGTAATTTCCCCACAAGGAGAGGCAAATCGTTTTGTTGAGTCTGTTCAAGATTTTCAACACTGCGTTGTTGTTGTTGTTGTTGCTGCTGCTGCTGCTGTTGCTGCTGCTGTTGTATCTGTTGGCCATGGGGCAAGGGTGATCCCGTATCATGGAATGAGTTGAATCCAAATCCAGGACTAGTCCGAAAGTCTGGCTCTGGTTTTATGGGAAACTTCTGTTCCATGGGGCCAGGACTCGCGCCGCACACTTGGACACCCTCCATGGACGTGTCCTCGTGTGTATCCTGAAACCCAGCGAATCTATGTAATTTCCAGAACGATAATATTTATTTCCTTAGTTAATTCGCAATGCAAATGTTGAAGCGTACTTGATTTGTAATAGTATTGGAAGACATTTCTTGATCAGACAATTCTCCTTCCCATGACATAGGCCTCTCTGGTTGCTGTTGGGACGTGTCCCCATCCTCAGTGTCCCCGTCGCCAATTTTCTCTCCGCTTTGGCCACCAGATACTTCCCGTTTCTTCTTCGTACGTAAATTCACCCCTCGGAAATCGATTTTGCTAATTTCAACATCACTGTCTTCTGCATCGTCGTCCACCGTGTTCTGTGTTAAGACGTTGACACCGATCCCGATACCGATGCTTTGCGTCCCGGTTCCAGTACCGATTCCCGTTGTCGAAACGATATTTGTGTTCCCGCAGCCGGGCACGGAACCGCAGCTCGAAACGACGGACACTGTTACGCCATTCTGACCGGTGAGATATTTGCATATACCTTTGCCTGAAATTTTTACCGATGATATATTTTTTCAATTTTTTAATCAATAATACGATGTAAGTGACTTGATATTTTTGGTGTGAAGTATTACACGAGTAAAACTATGCTGTAACAAATAAATCTTTCCACTCGATGACTGACAATTACCATCGTGCATATCTTGATTCGGAGGTACGTTGATCGTTGTGACAGAGACATTTTTTCCCGTCTCGGAGGAGCGAGTTGCGGTGATCGTGCACGACGGTCCGCTGGGTGTCGATGAGCAACAGCTGGTCGACGAAGTGGCCGAGGTTGTGGTCGCCAGAGAGGAAGTGGAGGTGGTGCAGGAGGCAGAGACGGAGGCGGAAGCATTGTCTGGAGCGGCGGACGAGGAAGACGGGGCAGTGCAGGAGTTCGACTTCCAGGATTGCGAAGAAGGCGCTGACCACCAGCCGGGACCTGGACCCGGTCCCGGTCCTGGGCCCTCGCTGGGCCCGTTTTGCTCCGACATCCTCAGCTGGTTAATTCGTCGTACGCACGTGACGCGACTCGGGGTCTATGAACGGCTGCGAAACCTTGCAGCATCCTGATGAGAACCACTCTGGTCCTGCTAGCTGGTCCTCACGACTGATCACGAGATGATCAAATTCCTCCCATTCGACAGTCTCAATCACGTAAGCCCGAGCTCGGACATCGGGAAACGATCGGTGCCTGTGCGCCTATGAACAGAAAAACGACAGTTTCCAATATACAAGGTGTCTTAGAATGCAGGACTGTCGGTCTGGAGGTGTGAAAGAGACTAGAGAAGTAGATAGTACTTGAAATGTAATTCGAAAAATTAAATAATTATAATTAAAAATTTATAATTAAAGAAACGAACAAGATTACAGTTATTTTTACTGAGTAAGCACAAGTAAGCTACTCTGAAATAATGGATAAAAAATATGAATCAATAAATTTATTTATTTATTTTTTTATTAATTTATTTATTAGCAAAATTTCGGACATATGTCACTATTTTCACTTGTTTCCTCTGTATTCAGTTATTTAGCTACTTAAAATTAATTAATTTCCATACTCGTATGTACTGTTCCCAAGCTCAGAGATTTAAATGATTTTACAGAACAAGATTCTAATATCGCAATGTTTGCTAGTCTGCGATAGAAACGACCGTCCCTATCACCATCTGGAAATAATTAACGGTGTTGACGTACCGTGCAGACGTAACGGACAAAGAGTGCTGTTTTGTACCGGTTTTTCTTCGCCCCGGTGTGCATTATACATATCGTGTTGCGTGATCAGTTACAAACAAAAGGTGCGAGTACGAGCCGCGTTTGCGTTTCCGCGGCGAAGGTCGATCGGCGGTTCTGCCAGGACCGGAAGTGCACCGGCCTTGCGGGACGGCCGCCGCCGCGCAACACCGCTCTACGCACTAGCGGAACTTAACTTATTGTTAGATGCTACCGGCCACTTGCACGGGCCTGGTTTCCTCGAATCGCGTCCCAGTAAACGCTTTCGGTGCACTCGGATGCACTTTCTCATAACTCGACGAAACTTGATATTGCCCCCCTTATGTCACATCCATGAATGTGATCACGATTGAATTTAGATCTCACATTCCTAAATGGAATAGCAGTCACATGTTGTAAGAACAAATTTATCAAATATTTAATAGTTCGGAAAGTTGATTACACAGTCGAATTCCTTGTTTAAGGATGTATTGGCTATACAGTCAAAACCAAAAGTTTATGTACCTTAGAAAAACGCATTTCCTATAATTAAAAAGAAATCAGACGTCGGAAGAATAATGCTAATATTAAATAGCTACGTGCTAAAAAGTATAGAAGAAAATATCCAATTAAGTATTGACGCTGACGAAAATTTTTTTTTTCGAAATTGCGAAAAATGCTTCAAATAAAAGTTGTTGTCCTTCTAATTTTGATATTTAACGAGTTACGTATGATTATTTGGCATTTTATTAATGTTGACAAAATCCGACCATCCCAGCGTCGAAACGGCGAACTTTTGGCAAAAAATTTCATTTTTCCTTAATTACTCCTAAACCGTTGAATCTACGGGAAAATTATAAAGGACCTTTCTTGTAGAGGATGACGAGATCTACAATTTCTGTATAAAATTTTTTCGCTAGCATTAATATTTAACAAGTTATTGACGAAAAACGAAAAAACAGTTTTTTGCAAATTACTCGTTAACTATTGAAGCTAGCGAAAAATTTNAATTGAAGGGGTACCCCCTTGGAAAAATCTCGGAAAAATCGAAAATTTTTTTTTGTTGTTTATTATTAGCAATGTTCTTCCGACGTCTGTTTTTTTCTTAAAAAATGCGTTTCTAAAGTGCATAAACTTTTGGAATTGACTGTATAGCCAATACATCCTTAAAACAAAATCGTGGATTTCAAACGTGATCAGCGTGGCATAAAAGAAGTGATGTAATATACAAAAAGAATGCAGAGTGCAAAGTATACTAAAGTGATCAGGAGATATTTAAATCAATTTTTATTCAGCTTTCATTTTATACGAATTTAATTGTACATAAAGACACAGGGTCTGTTTAGGATGATCGAGTTAGAGAGGGAAGTATAAAGCAGTGGGAAAGCGGAAAGAATGAAACTGTAGGAAGATAGAGCGTCACGCGACCAAACGTATCGGCCTCTTCTCTCGCAGAGGATCGTAGAAGCCACGACGACGCTGGTAGTTACAACTACGGCTGCGACGCCGACGGTAAGGTCAAGGCCCTCTGCAACCGCCCTACCCAACTCCGATGTACCTTCGTGGTCACGTGACGCGGCTCAAGGTCTTTTCCACGCCATCGCGATGCACCGCGGTTGCTCTTTTTCGTGTATTCGGTACGAGCGTAGCACCACCACTCGCTACATTTTTGTCTGCCCGAAAACCACGAATTCTATGAATCTGTTCAAATTTTCAATTATCTGATCATTCTATAAATAACACGTATACTTTTATAGTAACTTCATTGTTCGTTCATTCTTCCCAATTTTTAGATTTTATTATCTGAACTGATTTCGAAGATCGGTAATTATCTTCGTTAGTTGTGCTTTTAAATTCTATTGACAATATTCATTAGCTAAATGGTCGCTCTGTGAAACTACTGTTTTAGCATAACGTTCCAATTATCTTCAAATTTTATTCACCTACATTTTTGAGGAAGTAGTGTATCATAATATTAATGAAATAAAATGAAATTTCATGTCGTTTAAATTGCAAGACTACATATTGCACTATTGGTAAGTATGTTAATTACATCTATTTGAATGGATCGTACGAGTGAATGCTACGTTTGGAAAGATTACATATTCTGAGAATTCTCGTGCATTCTAACACGTTACAAATAGTTGCAGGCCAATGACATCGCTTAAAGCCGAGCTACGTTAAAGCGTGCTATTCAATACGATGTACTTGTAACTTAAAGAAGAATCTCCTAAAGATCGTGATTTGGTCTTGATAAGATTAAAAAAAGTTGACAAAATCTGATTTACGTTCGTAGCAGAAGCGTGATTTTATCTTGATGACGAGAAGGTGTAAGCATGGCAGGTGACGCGGAAGAGGGATCGATGACCCTAGGAATTACAAGTCGATTCTATTTTGAGCGGGTCGTATGTATACTGTAGTTCCCGATTGAGAGTCGGAATGATCATGAAAGAATTACGAACAGCTACGTTTGTTTTCCTATTACGTTAGCCTCATCACACCGACGAAATGGACTAACACTATGAGAAGAAATAATTACGATTACGTAACGTTAAATTATTTCAAATTAAATCTCCTTTAAATACATCCTTAATCCATTTCATAAAAATTAATATACATTCACTACAGCCTTGTATAAAATAAGTAAAAACTTGCGTTTCTCAGCACAAAATTCTTTTAATAAAATAATTAACACGATTTACACTTAGCAGTCTATGTTGAAATGTATAATTCTTTTCTGTCTTTTTTATATGAAAAATATAAAAATGCGTCAATCCCCCCAGTCTTTTCTACGTCCATTTTTCTTGAAAAATAAATGGATTAATTTGGTTTAAAAACCTCTAGACGCAACTACAGATAAAATAGATATTACCAATAGGTAACATTAAAGATTAAGAGTAAAAAAAAGGATAACATTCGTTACGTTGCATCAATATTAGGTCAATCATATTTCCTTGGCCATCCACTGCTATCTGTTTCGAGGATATTGACATTGATAACATTTAATTACGGCATATTATCTGATAACATTTAATTATAATTTTTGCGTCATACATAGTCGACAGTTTATGGATGGCGCGGGAACGTGGTATGTAATGCGCTGTTCGTATCCTTTTTTTTTTAATAACTAAAATGACAGCGGATCGTTAATACGCAGGATCGATCATTAATCATCCTGTACTTTCATAATTTCGTATTGGTTAGCTAAGGGATAGGTGGATTTTAATTACCAAATAGGTATGTTTCGCAGAGAGGTTCGAATATTGGTAACGTGAGAGGTTCTTTCCATCCGCGCACACTTTCTAAAGCGATATTAACGAAGGATAAACGAGTGTAATAGACATTTGACTACGGTACAAGTAAAGGATAGAACTTATTGAAGTAAGCTACCAGAGTTCTGTGCTTCGTACACAATAATTAGACATTGAAATTTTTGTATTGCTCCTAGACTGCGTTTAACGTATATATAAGTTAATTCTAATTAATTATTGCCAGATTTTATTCGTTACTTATACCTATTACTTCTATACATTAAGCCACATCGTGCGTGAAGTACGTACAATATAAATACGTATGAGAGTGCTAAGATTGTAAAATACATTTTGTATTAACAAGTGTATTGTAATATCAAATAATAAATACTGAATTTTAATTGTTAAAGGATTTTGAGATTCTGGGAAGATAATATCATGTCAATGAACTTAATTTAAAGTATTGTTCATTATAAATAATAATATTTTGTCAACGCTTTCCCAGCGTACGAAAAGCGGTTGATACAATGCGGAATATCTTTCTCTCTCTGCTTCAGTTAGGTGGTAGGCACGGATTTCCCTTTCACCTGGGCCAGTGGGCCCAACCGCGCATACGTTTAATATCTCGTCGCACACATAACTTTGCACACACATTTCCTGTAGTTGATTCACAGATGAATGCGCGTTCTAATGTCAATCGGACATATGTACTTCATCGTTTCGATGCATGTGAATTTTTTGACTGTTTATGTAATTGATTTCCTAATGTTTCAGCTCTTTTCAAAATGAGTCGTTTCAATATAACAAGTTTAGTATGAAAGAAGGGTATTTTCTAAGTATTAACTCTTAAAAGTTCTTTCTGTTACACTCTAATAATGTCATGTTCCTCCATAGGGCGAGTTGAGAGAGAGATGGACCGGCGGGAGAGACGATAGTATTTCAGATTTCTAAAATATTTGATTTTTAGGTATTTTTAAAAGCATGGTCCATCTCTCAGAACGACCGGAATTACAACTACATTGGTAGAATTAAACATTCTTGAAAGTATCATCGATATGCAAAAAAAGATGATATCCTAAAAACGCCTAAAATCATGTTCAGATCCATAGACAAGGGTACTCATTCATCTATACCATCATTTTTTCACAAAAAATAAAACACTTTGAGGAGAGTTTCATAGAAGAACGCGTCGATTATTCCGAAGAAAATTTCTTCGATCGCGGCGCGTTACTTTCGCTATTATTCTTGCGTCACGTTCCTGTTCATTGGCGAACGATAAAGCGGATGCAAGAAAAAAAAGGAAACGTCGCGACGTTTAGATAAAACGTTCGAGATTGCGTAAAAATACCGCGAATGTTCATTTTTCATTTGCCGGATACGACACTTCACACCGCGTCCGTATCTGTTCGCATGTATACATGAACACACCGATCGTGGATACACAGTGGTCCGGTCTGGGTGTCAATTAAAATTATTATAGCCGGTCGGAGAGCATTTTTGAACAGCATCGAGAACCGGTTCGGTTCAGGATCGGCTGCAGTAACCAGCTACCGTCGTATACAGTTACTCCCAAAAATATTCGGACACTCGAGTAATTCTCATCTCTAGCCTCTACGTTTCGGATAAATATACAAACGAGTAAGTAACATCAGGTTATTTAAGAAGTAATGTAACCAGGAAAGATTAACATTAACCGTACAGGGGCAACGAATAATGTAGTTAAACATTAAATATAATTGCTCTGAAGTATATGTATATGCACGCCGTACTGTCGACAGAAGTTATATTGCAGCATGACAATGCGAAATACGTACTACAATAATCATAAGAGAAGATCACAGAACGGTGGTTCTGAAACTTTGATGTATGCGCCACATTAATAGCATCCACTAATTGCTGTCTGTTGCAATCTTCGCTATTTAACAGATACCAGATATTCTAATTGTGAAGATGAATATTACTTTTGAGACGTGTGTACTTCCTACTTTGAAATGATACAAAATACACTATTAGCTACGTACTTAAGAAAAAGTTCGTTCTTTCGCGTAATTTTTACATGGATGGTATTTTCTGAACCAATTAGAGTTACGATTGGTATGAAATCAGAGTATTCGATTAATTCGTGTGATTCCCTTCATTAGCACTTAATAGAAACTAATAATCATTATGAGTCCGAAGGTACGACATTATTACTCAAAGCAACGTTTCTCCTCCCCTCGATTAGTTTTATAGATTACACGTTGCGTACAGATACGTATAATATGTACTCTGGACGCTATTCAAGCAAAACCTACACGATCCTGCATGCCATTCGCAATGTATCCTCGAGTAGCTAACAGCTTCCTGTTGTTTTATTTGCTAATGCTCCTTTATTGCTCCTCATCCTCCTCGCGAATAAAGTAAACTAGTTAAATCTTATCTCGCTTTTTCATTCATATATTTTTTGCGGAATCTTGCATTTCTACATTCCGCTCCTTCGTTCCCTCTATAAATCCATCTACAGGATGAACCATAAATAGTAAGCATCATAGAGACTGTTAGCTGAACTGAAAAATGTATCTTAATAAGGTAATGCCGTCTTGGTATAAATATCTGAACGCTTGCTAATTATCTTCAACACACTTCTTTCGCATTCGTTTAACGTTTATCTGAAACATTTTCTAATACAATTAACAGTTGCAAAAGTGTCTGCTATTTATAGCGAAAAATGGGTCATCCTGTATGTCAGTTATCAACTGAATACGTTTACTAGTGGTACTGCCACTCTGCTAAAAATGTGGATTTATTATCACGTAACGCAATACTGCGTACGCGTTCGCAATGTTCGCATGCATTAATCACCGTGCTGAATGGATCGAAGAATTTTCAGCGACCTCTAAGAGCGCAATGCATGCATGTTTATGATAGCCACACTGTTTCTGGATCAGAGCCTTGAATCAAAACGTTTTCCAGCAACGTGCTAGAAGGCTGAGCGAAATATTTCTTGTGAACATGCATTTACACACAGTTACACTTGCCGTGAATCGGTTACGAGCGTGCGTGTGTATGTTTTCTCGCCTGACCTATACGCTCGCAACTTCTTGTCGAGACTCGATGCAGGTATGTAGGTGTAGCTTGAATATACAGAAATGCCGATTTTTACGATCTAAGATTTTATCAACACGAATGCAATCCGGCATGCATTACAATATGTATGTTTTCTATTAATATCTGCTTGTACAACCATGTACATGCAAGAATAGCAAATATAAATATTTAATTGATTATAGACAGTGAAGTCGATAAATATTCGTATACACTTCAACATTGACTAACTTTATAATTTCCAACTAATAACTGATATCTCTGTAATGAATAAAAAAATGGATTCATTAAGTACAATATTAAAAAAGTTGTTCAACTTTGAAATGTATACGAATATTTATGGACTCCACTGTATGTCGTATTGATTAAAAAATGGGAAAAGATGAGAGAATGTATATGTCTTTCATTATCCATCCATTGTTATCTAACGCAATAAATTTGAACAGCAACAGTGCAGGCACGACAGGAATATCTGTTAAAGGTAGGCGTAAATGTAATCATCCTAAGTGCCATGCTCGGTCAACATGCCTTTCAATATGGATTTGATCCCAAACAAAAAATGTTATTCTATTTTCATAAAAATCAGCTTTCTTCCCTTCTCTATCCTCACTTAAATTACACAGTGTGTTTAATATTCTCAAAAGTTGACCTCATGCGTCTTCCTAAAGAATGCTATGCGAAATTCCTTTTGCATTTTTTAAAGTGTATAGAAAGATAGATTGTACAAGAGAAGTGGCATGCAAACGAGAATAAAAAGAAACGAAGCGGGAGAGAGTTCAGTTCTTCATGTTTCCACTTGGCCGACATACGTATACTTAAAGAATGACTTTTATTTACGGGTAATTAAACCCAATTCATCGTGGAACAGGTTAGCATTTTAAAACACCTTGTCTAGTAACTGCGGCGTACGGCTATGGAATATGCGGCAAATGCGTTTGCGCCAGTCATACTGGATTCACGCTGGCCGTATCGACTGTATAGAAGGTTAGATGAATGTAGATAAAAATGCGATTAAGAACGCGGCGAGATAGTATATATAGGGTGTCTCAGAATGCACGGCTCTCCTCTGAAGGTGTAAAAGAAGATTAAATTCTGATTGAAAAATTCTTCTGCCACTTTTTCCTCCAATCGTTATTAACAAAGTTATTAACGAAAAGAGTGTACCAATGCGTGTCTGAGTACGAGTGGCTCATCGTCAGTGCTATGCAGTAGCGCGAGGTTTCGCCCCGTACCGACTTCTACTTTATGACACTTCTACTCATTGTCACTGCCACTAATTCATGTTTCGTTAATAACTTTGTTAATAGCGGTTGGAGAAAAAAGTCGGAGAAGGTCATTCAGAATTTTACCCCTTTATTTCCTGAGACGAAAGTCGTGCATTCTGGGACACCTTGTATAGAAAAAGTTGATCCGTGGAAGAAAAGAGGAAGATCGTTGTCGAGTACATAGCAAGAAATGATCGAGGTGCGGTCGGGCCAGTATACGTCGGGAAAGGTTCATCAATATTCATAAGTCGCGCTCGCTAGTCGGCCTATCCGCGTCTCAAGGATCCAGGGAGTTCCCAGTACATACTACTTCTCCCCGTTTCGTTTTTTCCCTTCTTTTCATGTACAGGGTGTAGGACTGCATACAGTAGAGTAGAGACTGCCCAATTCAGAAGGTCGAACGTCGTGGCGGTCCCATTGATGTGAGTATAAATACCCTTTTCAGGAGTATAAATGCTCATCATGATGCAGGTAGGACAGTGACCACAAGAATGGGACCACCGCCTGGACCTCCGAGTTGATCAGGATCTACTTCGATGAAAATGAGTAAATTTGTATTAGAACAGGTGAGAATTTCTATTAAAAAATAGAATATATTAATGTCTCTTAGTCCAAAGTAACAAACTTCATATTAGGTGCTCTGATACTTTTGAACGGGGATGTACATGCGCATATCTGTTTTACAAGGCCTGATCGAATCGATAGAAACGAAGTTCGAGTTTCAAGTTTTAGTAGATTCGGACTCTTGATTGTTCCTAATAAAAATTGAGTACGTCAGATTTGGTTGCATTCCCTTCTGTGGAGAGTCGGGGAAATTTCATAACAGATTTGCTTCGTTTCATTATGAAATACGGTATATTTACTCTTTGTGCCGCATAGCTATGTACGTAATACTACATTTAAGTAAACGCTTCCCACAGGGGACCTGATAAAGCTATAAGGTAAACGAAATGAAACAGCGCCTAGTCATAGTTTCGAATTCGAAATGTAAAAATATCTTCTTCGTGATATTTTTCTATTTGTCAAAGCTACTTTAACCTGGCATGATGTCATTTTTACCGGTGTCGGGTATTATTCAAATTTAGAAACTGGATATCGAAATCGACGTTCCATTAGTGGAAGAAATTTCCGTCGAGAGTCGTTTATTTACGAGTATGGATTTATGCAAATTTATTCAATTATATACTTTAATAGAAAGAACGCTCTTACATCCGTATGAATTGATATGCATTTCATTTATAAATATTCAAACAAAATAACTACCTATTCCTGCTTGCTTAGTGAAATTATACTGTAAATTGCAATTTAGTTTCGTTACTTTGATCATTAGAATCCGATAAATTTTATAAAATCAATACAACAGACACTGATTTGTGAAGAATCTCATGTCCAATAGTTTTCTATGTATCCTGTTTAGTTTAACGACGTTTATCCCTTCATTTACTTCTACACGTTTTATGCACATATTCGCATTGCATGTATACCTGCGGGACGGCCTGTGTATGCACATGTAATGTATACACTCTGCGGTTGTGATAAGATCGAGATGGAGCTTGCGCAATCTCGAGTAGCGATTACCACGAGAAGGCAGTGTCGTGGACAGACCCGTCGCCGCCACTGTCGACGGGTTTTATACATACATATACATATGTATGTACATACTACTTACATCTTCCACTCTAACTGTAGTCTGTACCGACGAATAAGAGTGTGCTCGTTACCTTAAAACCTTTAGGGCTAGGGCAAAGAGAAGCTTGCAACAGAGAGAAAACTTGAAATGATTTATGGATTTGTACCTCAAAGCTCGGAATTCATTGACCTCATTTTTTTTTTCAAATCTGAATAGAGGAGAGGAAACTCATGTAAGAACATCAATTTATGTACTCCAATTATTTGTTCAATTGCACACCTATAAAGTGTTTTATGAGAATGAAGGGATAAACTAAAAACCCGCAAGGCGACCTCGAAAGCCACACGTGGGCTTTAGAAAGACGATTACAAATTTCTCGGAAATGTTAGATAGCAATACGCAGTTCCATGAAAAGATACTCGACAGAAAATAATGTGGATGAGTAATGCCGATAGATTGTTTGGGGTTTTACGTAATTTAATAATATACATGGTCTACCTCTAATTTAAATAGATAACACCGGAAGCGATATGTGTAACATAATTTTCAACTTTTTCGTCTATTAAGGGGCTAGGTTAGTCACGTTACTTTTCTAACATTTGTCGGAAAATATTTAACATTTTCTTATGTTTAAAAGTCTTTCAAGTCGTTGCCTACTTCTTTGGAGAAGTGAAACTTAAATCTAGGGCGGTCTAGTCTTCATTTAATTCTAATTATTTAATTAATTTATAAATCGTGCTGTGACGTACATACATAATTTTAATCATCGGAGATTTGTGGAAAAAAGGC
>NW_017177008.1:60960-83178 GCF_001652005.2 Ceratina calcarata
TAATAATACATATAAAGACTTGCTAGTGCTTTCAATCGTGCCGAAATAATGTGGATGCTTTGATGTGTAAGAATTCATGTTTGTTTTCAATTTCTTTAGTTCAGCAGGTGCACGTAGCCTTTTGCAACTGACTGTATACCGCTATAGGCTAACGTACCATCCATTCGATCCCGTTTTCTTTTCTTTTCCTGTAACAGTAAGCTACGAGTCAGCGTTTTTCGCGGGTCCTATTATTTTTCTCTTACTCTCTTTGATTATTTTCATTTATGTTTCTCACATCACCATGTCCATTTAAGGTAGCATAAAAACTAAATTAATTCACATTTTTTAATTTAATCATTTGCTTCCTCAAGGCCTTCGGAATATTATAAGATTAAACGAGTAATTTATTTAAATACAAAACGAACTTAGAATTACTTAACTTGACGGTTACAACACTTAATTGTTTCATAATATCATGTTTTTACGTTTCATTCAATTGTTAGATCAATTGATATTTCTGCTTATCTGATAAAAGTTCCATTATTTTAGATTGTACTGTGAATTACGTGGATTACATTCACCAGATTAAATAAATAAATATCACACCATACGACGTTTTTAGGGAGATTAGGCGGTAAGGTATTTTGTTTTTACTATAAATTACATCGTAGAATCCTTAGCACCAAAAAAGGATGTAAAAATTAGATGAAATTAAATATGTAATAAAGTACAATGAAAGGAAGGACGAAAGTGTTAAAAATAGCATGTAATAACTTAATAATCAAAATAACACGTTCATAAAATGGAAAGAAAGAAAATACTTGGATTTCGTTAATTCGATCTACACTGTAATTCTTGCGTCATCGCGTATCGTTTTCGTAGTTCCTGGATATCGTATTATAAATCGTTGATAACTCAAGATTGCTATTAATCAAAATTAATTAAAACCCATTACGAAATAACGTGTAGGTAGAATGTCAGACTTTCGTTCGAAGTTCCTTGATCATAGATAGCTTGTCTTCCGCATTTGACCTTCGATTTGATAACATTAGGATAACGTGCCGGCGAGAATGCATTTATCACCATAGGTAGGGCGATTAAACAGTTAGGAAATAAGATTTTGCACGTGCAAATAATATTTCTGGGAAATAGAAGCAAAAACGTTAGCACATCATGTATAAAGCTTTGAATTCGGAAAACATTGTTAGCTTTGTCTAGTTATTCGATATGAATTTTTAGAAATCTTCGTTTTTTGCGTTATCTTTCATTGAATGACACGTACTTGCAATGACTCATGTTGCTCAAGTGTATAAATTATTTACGTGCTTAACACAGTAGTGTTTATTAAACCTAATTACAGAGACGAAAATAAATGCTTTTAGGTCATACGAATTTATCCTCGAATATTTATAACCCTCCACGTTTTACCTTTCATTGAATTCAAGTAAACAGGTGCAACAAATTATAATATATGTTCGACGACAGTGGAAATGAAATTGTTTATTGCATGGGTTACAAAGTAATTGCTGCTACGGTACGGTTCTTTTCTCTTGCATGCGAAAGTTCTACCGTGCGATATCATAATGGCGTTGAAAATCGAATCCGACGAGCGATCATCGTTAAGAAAAACTAATCGGACTGTTAAACCCGGGCAAAAAGTTAACAAAGCGGGCACAGGAGATCGCGCAAGAAACGACGAGATGGCTCGTCTCCGCGGCTTAACGGGTTCGGTTGGAAGTTGAGAGCACGAGACACGTCCCGTCCCGTCTCGGCCCGTCGTCCGTGTGCAGCTCGTAAACGGGAGAAAGAAGGTTGGCGCGCGATCGAAGAAAATCCCCTGGCCTACCGGGTATAAGAGCCAAGAATCTCGCGTTGAGGAGCACTGATCTGCAGCGTGTGTAATCGCGTGGGGATGGAGGTGAAGGGTGCAAGAGGGGCACGCGGAGGGGCTCAAGGCCGGTCACGCTGTCAAGCCAGAAAGCCTGTGCGCCGAAATATCAACATGACTGTCCAACTCGGTTAGCCTCGCTCGTTGCTCCGATTACCTTCGCCACGTTCATAGACACGCGTCCATAATCGCGTTCTTCGCGTCGTTGTGGTCGGCGTCGACGAGATCATGGGAAAATTCTTGTCAACTGTTTCCGCATTTACGATGACCACCAGGAAGTTAGGGGTGAAGGAACGACGACGGGGGGTTTAAATCGCGTCGCTCGGGATGAAAATAGAAAAGAATCGTCTTTCGGACAGGTGGTACAGCCACGGGATACTGACAGCTGATAGTTCGTGACTCTTGTATCGAGGGAAGTTACGAAACTCGTTACTACGAGAAAGACTACGACACGATCTTGCAGGAAAGAAGCGGAATGCACGCTGGTGTGCGAGAGAATGCGTGCGTGTCGAGCGCCTTCGCGGCCAAGAAAGAGGAAGAAGGACGTGGAGAGACAAAAGGGAGAGACGCTAAAGGAGAGAGACGAGGAAAAAGAAAGATATATTTGTACGGTCGATCGATCACCGATTGAAATTCGTTGAACTGCTTCGATATTGAGAGCCGTTGAATCTCATCGTAGCCCGATAAAGTCCGAACGATTTTTGCTTTATGATAAAAGCAGTTACGGTGAACAAAAAATCGAGCGAAAGAAAAAGGAGACGAGAGAGAATAAGAAAAAGAGGAGGTGAAGGGGGGGAAGAGTGGAGTAAAAGAGAAGCAAGGAAGAGAACGACGAAGGGAAAGGGGGATAGCGAGGAGGAGGAGGAGGGAGTCGAGGGGTCATCGGGAAACATAACCTCTGTACGCGCAACGTCCAAGTGAGCCGACCGAACGATTTTGAAATTTCCCATAACTTTCAATGCACTTCCGTGTAAATCTCCTTACCTTATGCTCCCTGCAACTCAGCGACCGCGACGACGATCGTGTCCAGCGTTCGCGTTTAAAATGCAGTGTCTAGTACATGAAGCACTCTTTGACAGTTTTCCACGGTGAATAGATACAAGTTCAGCTCGACTGGTACAGTTTTTTGGGGCACTGGGAACACGAGGATCGAGCCAGGCCGATAGATCACACAACACTGCTACCGACACTTCTTTTCCATACGCGACACCACGGGTAGACGTGCGATCGGGCGTCTTCGGACGAAGTAACAGGCAACCGAAAGAGCTTGGCACACCTTCGCGTCACGTTACAACGAGTTACAACGAGCCACGGGCAGCTACAGGCACGGGGCTACCTCGGACTCTCCGTCTCCGTCTCCGCTGTTGACTGGTGGCGGTGGCTACCTCAAACCTCACACCACAACCTCGTCCTCGTACCTGTGTCTGTGTCATTCTTTCTCTTTCTCTTTCTACGCTCGCACTCGGGACCAACGCTGACGGTACAGTGCATCGCCACCAGATGGACGACGTGCCCGTGCGTCTATTCGAACGTATGTAATATATAGGACGTGGCCCCGCGAGCATGGTAGATCAGTTTGTGACGTTTGTGACAGAGTTGGGTTTACGACTTACGACTTACGATATAGTTGTGCGTGTAAAATACTGAAGTATTGTACACACAAAATGACATGTAAAATACTGCGTGCAATACGTCATGGATTTACAACGTTTTTAGTGTGCACGAAAGAGTAAATTCACGTAATTTGTAAATCCTAGTCTACTCGGTAATTGTAGGTTAGCCAAACTATATTATTTTATTACACTATTAGTGCTGTATATTCTGGCTTAGAGGTATTATATATTTAAGACTGTATTATGTATTTTGTATAATAATTTGACATTTTACATGCTCAAACTTAAAATTGTCATTGTCACATACGATCAAGTATTGTTATTAACTCTGGATAGTGATAATAATAATATTGCTTTTCTTTGTACTAATATTATTTACCCTTTACTGTGTACTGAAGGAAAGGGAGCATCAGAGTGAATTAACAAAAAATTACTTGTTTCAACTTCTTCAATTTATAGCTTTAATTACTTTTCGTAAATATAAATTAAAATTAAATTTATTTAAGTAGAAGTCTATTAGATCATTTCATCATTAATTAAAAAAAAAAACGAAAATATGAAATGACTTGTACGTACTAAGTAATAATTGAATAAGAAACGTTAGAAACAAACGTGGATATTCACAATGGGATAGAACTGAAATTTCAGAGAAAATAAAGTAAAGAATGCGTACATACACACTTAGGTATTATAGCAATCGCTTGTTACTGGCATAAGTCAGGTAAACGTAAATGATCGTGGTTCAACGCTCGAGACTGACCGGGGTCGCCAAAGCATTTTCCTTTAGCTCCGCTTGACAGCGATTGGCATCTATAATCCTCGGCGGTCCGGTAAAAAAGTCGCGGAATGCGTTTGATTCAAACCCGTTCGAACGCGTTTCAGGAAACGTGAGCGAGCCTTTTCCACCCGTGACGATCATATCTATCAGATCGTTCTCGTTTAACTCGTTTTGAAAAATTGAATGTGAATATGTTGTTCAATAATGAAGGGAAAGTGGAGAAGCGAATATATTATGCACTGGAGAACATTCTTTGAATTAGGTTTTCTGCTTTTTTGGAAGGTTACTATTAACAATAATTTTATATAGTCTCCGTTGTTTTTTTTAGATACAAATAATAGCATGATTAAATAATATTAATGAAGGTAAAAAAATATTACTTAGTAAAGCAGATTTTTAAAAATGCTTTTGTAAGGGACGTTTATGTTTGCTTGTGCATTAATTTCTTTTTATTTTGAATAGATATACATACATGTAGAAATCGAACAAGTTCGAATGAGAGACGGAAAATCGCTAATCTTACCAATGACAGCATACATTAGTTTATTAATAATCAGATTATGTACAGATGGTAGTATTGTACGTAGTTATCGAGAATTCTCATTAGTGAAATCAGAGTTGGGCATTTGAATAAATAAATCCTCGCGGGAAACAATATTTTTCAAGTATGATAGATAGAATGTCATTCGAATAAATTGGCTTCGAGCAGCATTTAATGTTCTAATGAATAAATTTTTGCCGAGTATGTTCGTTACTCGATTCGGGGTTTTTAATTGTTATTTTTGCCCAAGTCTGACTGATAGTTACTATCGAATAAGACCAGTGACGTACAAACGTAGCATTTAAGAATCTCTTAAAATAATTAATTGTGGCACAGCCTAAATAGACACGGAAAATTTATAAATGAAATCTTCGCCTTTCATTATTCGCTTTCTCAAGCTGATAGATTTCTTAAAAATAATGTTTTATTAGCGGAATTTGATTATTTATTTTGTTTCTCCAAACTCCTTAGTCTTTACATCGAAATTAACACACATCGAGGACGGGGCACACTTTATTGTCCTAAGTTGAAGCAACCACTTCCAAAAATAATTTCCTATTTAGCGACGCTTACCGTTCTTATTTGTTACTCTTTCAAAAGTAATTTCCTATTTGTCCTCATAGTTTTTATCTGTTTAGATAAAGAGTAGTATATACGTATGTACGTATAATTATCCGTCCGCAATGTGTCGGCAATCAGGTAAACTCTCACGTAAGTTCTTAAGATCAAGCTTCATAAAAAAGCGCCTTCGTACCGTATAAAATGAAAAGAAAAACAGGAATCACATATAACCGAACAGTTTTTTATGCTTAAAAGACGCCAAGGGCACTTTTTGCAAGTATGATTAATCATCGGTCTATTATAGCAAACTTGTCTCCAGTACTCTTTGCAACGGCAGTAAATCCTAGCTACACTTTTCAACGCATAGAACTCATGCACTCTATCGGCCGTCAATCCTACCGAGGCACGAGCTTCAGGTACAGCTGCGAAATATCGTTACAACCTGGAAACATGAAGCGTTCATTATCGTATCTCAGATGTGACAGCATGACTCTAAAATAGCCAGTTTAATAAGAATTAATAAAAAAAGAAGTTTCCATTTATTGAATAAAATGTATTATTAGATCATTTTATTCAATAAGTATTTATTTGTTCCTGCATACAGTGATTCCCTAATATTCGGACGCATTTCAAACAGTAGTCACTTTTTTAATACCTGACTAAACAACTAAATACCTTCTAATGTCCCAAACAAAATGAAGTTGTTTACTCCAATATTAGAAAAGTGATTCCATTTTAAAATGTGTCCGAATATTTATGGGAATCACCGCACGTGGAATACTATTCGAAAACATATGCTTAAAATTGTCAACTAGTAGTCAAGGCTAATACAAATAATATAAATGTTGAATCTACAGTAACCTATTACTTTATATTATTAGTTAAATCTACTTACGCCCCTATAATTCTCAGCCAGCCAAATAAAACATCACGAAGACGACTTAAATTTATTTTCTGAATCGCGGCGGAATCGCGTTCGTCGGCGTTGGTGTCGGGCTACTGCTGCAGGATCTGCTCAATGCTCTGTGAGGCTCGACAGTGAGGAACGTCTTGTCGGTGGTCGGTGGCGTGGAGATGATTTCCGGTTCAGCCGGACTTGGACACCGACGTTGCGTACAGGTCGATAACGTGCTCCTCGACAGTGTTTGTAACGGAATCTGATAGATTCTTATCGGTTTCCAGTCGCCCTGATTGTCTGTAGAAAATAAGCACATCCTTTCGTTGATAACATCTATTTGAATTATTATGATAGATAAATTTCCGTGCACATTAGATGTTTTCATTAAAAAATGTTTACGGTTATCTGTAACAAATTTTATGACTACAGTTCACCTAACAATTTCACTAAACGGTAAAAGATATTGTCATAATAGTGTGTCAGAATAGTTTAAAAGGAATAGAATATCTTCAGATATTCAGAGTCATTATAGAACGCAACGCGTTCACGTTGCGCAAATGGTTGGAAAATTGTGATGGTATTGAAAAGATGGATTGGTGCATACTTTGCAGATTGGATCGAGAGGACGATGATTGCGCGAGAGGTGGCGGACTGGAAACCGGTTCCTCCTTGTCCGAAGGTTTCGAGTCCAGTCGGATCCTCTCGCACTTTCCCGGTAGAAACTCCGGTGCTGTCGTTGAGAAGTATATGTCCTGCTTTGAAGTGATCAGATTTAGATTCGGCATGGCGATTGTATGCACCAGATTCCCGTTTATTATCAATCGTATCTCCATCGTGTCGTTCGTGAACGCGATCACATAGGGAAAGGCACAAGCTGAAAATCGTTTTCAATCTCAGTTTGTTGAAGCAGAGAATATACAGACACGAAATTTTTCGTATACAGTGGCCCTCTTTGATGTTCGAACACATTTCACGGAATAACTTTTTTAAATCTTGTAAGATGTATAAAAAATCAAATTGATGAGTTCAATATTGAAATGTATCCGAATATTAACCCTTTGCCCTACAACCATGTATGAGACTCGTGGTCAGGTATTCGGGTCTGGCCCGTGGTACGTCGGTCGGGCCAAATGTTAACATCATTGTCTCGAATTATACTTTCCTAATAAGTACGACATCTTTCTTGTTCACTGATGATTTGTTTGTAATTATTTATCAAATGTTTTACAAAATTAAACCAGCTATGCCTTACACATGTATTTACATTCCGTAAGTCGTGTGCGATTGGTACAACTTACGACCGATTTGCCGAACCGTGGAATGGCTCGAAGGCTGGGCGGTCTTGTTTTCGTTCCGGGCCCAAGTTGTTGAAACTTAAATCGCAGGGCAAAGAGTTAATGATGGCCACTGTATCTGAAAATGTTACCTATTGCTGCCGGCACGGAATTCCAATTGAAATCGAACTCTGTGGGTTCTGAGGTAGTTTCTTCTAAGAGTTTCTGAAAGTGGCACATATCTGGGAAGAAAAATTGAACATTAACAGTAAATTCATTTTACAGAAGTATTTACGTTTTAAAATAACATCTAATTAGGCAAATCGTTTACGTACTGTTGTAGCACAGCAGAAGTTCAGGTTCTTCGTCCTCGCAAAGATCCAAGGCAGCCACTAGGTGCGGCTTCGGTGTTCCTTCGACATGAAGGATTCTGCTGCTTCCGGAGGCCGAGATCAACTCGAAATGGTGCCGAATACCACAGCAAAGAGTCCATTCGTTATTTACATCAGGGTTTTCCAATATTGTCAATAACGATGGTGTCTCGCTGGCATTGAACTCTTTCAGGTGCACGAAACCATCTATAGTGTCTGTATCTGCAGCGGAACACCACGCCGTCCATGCTGCACTGTGCTTCCATTGCAAAACTGTTAAACGTCGGCCAACCGCCACGCACTACAAAAAATTATTATTGTAAATGTAGAAACAATTTGGATGCAGGTAACATCGATGCATTTCCTTATCACGTAAAGATGGAGTCTAATCTATTAATTGGGAAGATTGTAAAATATGATGCCGAGAATAAAATAAATTATTGAGAATACAGTTGATAAGAGAAGAATTATTTGACCCAGTAAAGAACATACCATACGTAGATGTGAGCCACCGGGCATAGTAATAGTGTACAAATGACACCCGCGAGTCCTCGGAAGCCTTCTATCTTTTATGTGAGTTCGTCCCCTGACTGCCAAAGGACGCACGTGAGTACGAGTGCGTCTTATCGCGGGCTTGAATTTAGAAGTGGCTCGCGTGAAACTGTCGAAATCGGTCTCTTCGCTTTCGTCTACGTCGTCGTCTACGTCATCGTCGTCCCCGTTGTCCTCGTACTCTTGATCCTCTTCACGATCATTCGGGAGATCTGTGGTCCTGTTCACGGTATTGTTATCGAACTCCCTCAGACGAAAAACGTACACGTTGCTCTCCTTGCCTTTGTCGCCGGCGCGAAACAACAATATCCCGTGTTGTTCGACCACGTCCAGCTGTTTAATTTGCACGGACTCGTCGAATATTAATCTGTGCGATAGACTATCTGGAATTGATTTGGGAAATGCGATTTTAATATTAACAATCGTGGAAACCGCCGGAATGGTTTCAAATCACTTATATTAATTTGTATGATGATGTGAATGAAATAATGATTTGAAATGTGTCTATGATTTCCTTGTAAATGCATGAAATTCAAAATCGAATGATATAGAAGAGTAACTCATTCATTGTAATTGTAATTCATTGTATATGTAAGTAATAAGTTCGTTTTACCTTCAACCAAAAATGTCCCGCTTTCAGTAGCAAGGATTAGCTTGTTATCGAGCCAGACGTCACCGCAGACAACCTCGTGAGGAAAATCCGGATAGATGCATCTCGGTTCCCACGGTCTGGGCTTCAATGGGCCAGCCGTGGCCAAGGACGTTGGCGCCAAGCCTCTAACAATAACTTCCAGTTTGAGGGCCTGGCCGACGCGCACCATCTCCACAGCACGCGTCTCCTCGCGACGTCGACCTGGAGCCTCCACCACATCCGACAACGCTCGTCGGTTTAACATACTCTGCGAAAATTCGATCGGTTTTCCTTTCTACGGGGGGCGGGAACAGCCAATACACCACATAAATTTGTGTCCTCTTTCCATTTATAATTTTTCTTTTATTTAGTTCAAACGGATGGTGAGAATTTGTGCCTTTCTAGGAATTTGTGCATGGGATTGCGATTGTGCAATTGAAATTATTGCAAGGAGAGATTTACTATTCGATTTGAAGTTAATCAGCAATTAATTAATTGTAAGCTTAAATTAAATTTTGAAACACGCATGGTGAGTAAAAGTTGTGCAGGGTCACAGAAAGCTCCTTTGCTGTTCACGTAGAGACTTACGTTGCTTTTACTCTCCTGCGAATGTTCTTGATACATATCCCGCAGAAGAGCATCGAGAGTTCTTTCTCTTTTTTGGGCGAACGTTGGGGTGTTGAATGTGGCTTTTTCGCCGTTGATCAGCTTCACAAGAAGAAATTCTCGCAGATTGTAAGGGTCCTCGAACACCGGCGGACAAGGTAGACTCGGCCCGAACAGAGGTACGCTTTCGTCGCAGTAAATGGCTACGCGCCATGCTTTGCTGTTTTCTTCAGCTGATACCACGGCGAACACGTCTGCACGTTTATTATATTAATCATTATATGCAAACAAAAAAGTAATTTAACATTAGAACTGAACAGTATAAAATTTTTTTAAAATATTTATTTAAGTCAAAGAAAATGAAATCGTGCGCGTTTAATTTCTTCTCAACATTTGATTACTTGACAGTAAAACAATAAATGAGAATAGTTCAATTAAAGAGAGGAATAGAATAAAATTTGGAGGGGTTGATTTATGCTCGTGAAAATTGAAACCTTACGCGTAAATTGACTTCTAATGCAGTTCGGGTTGAACGTGTCTATCGCGTTAGGGTCGTCTGTGTAAACGATGTTAACGATATCGTTTCCGATATGCCGTTTTCTCTCCAGCTGTTGCGGATTATCCTTTGAATAGGGAAGCATCGTGCTTACGTGATACATCACCTCGTGTCCCGCGTATACCGTGTAATAACTTTCTTTCCCGGTCATATCGCCTAGAAACGCCCACAAAAAAAAACCACTGTACATGTTACCTTATGGAGCGACGTAATAAAAGTGAATGAAAGAATCCAAACAGATGTGTGTCTTAAGCAAAAATATTTTCATGCTTCATCTACGTTTAATATCGTCTATCCAGAAATAAAAGTTTTTTACAACAATGTTCAATGTGCTAAATAATGCGATCAAATTTTAAATATTTCAATTTTCTGTATGTTTAGTTTTTAAGCCTACTAGTAAAGAAGTGCTTGTAGCATGTACAATACATTTTAAAGCGTGAATCATGAAAATAGAATTCTATATGTATAATATAGCGACGTAAGTATGGTACCTTTTACATCCAAACCACCTCGATACTTGTCCCAGTTCTTCAGTTGTATTCTCTCGCCCAGTATTTCAAGGAAGTTATTAAAACCTGGACTACCTTCCTCTGTAAATGAGTCACTAAGTGTATAAAAGATTCTTCCTATCATTAAGTCAGGATCGTGAAGAAGATTGCATATTTGCATCTCGTATAAAAGTATTCATACTCTATTTCAAGTTNATGCATCTACTTTGTTAATTGAAATATTATTATCAGCTCCCAGAATGAACATTTACAAAGAAAAAAAGGAATTTCTTCCTGAAAGTTATTGAAATAAAATATAAAGTTGTGTACAATATTATTGCTGTGATTTGTAAAATAATTTTGAATTGAGAGCGAATGGCGAATATTAGAACTCGGTGGGAAAATTACAATAAATTCAAAATAATGACAAGCATGTTTTGATTTTAGATATGAATAGTTATAACACATCCATAATAGTATAATAGTCCGTTTTCTCATAAATTTCTCATAAATCAAGTAAACTGTATTTCAAGTGAGCCAATTAAGTAAAATTGCTAAGGAACGCAGAATTTTCGAAACGCAAGGTTTTCTAACACGATAGCAGATCAAATGAATAATTGCAACGGACGTAAATTAAAGAGGTGTGTAACACTGAACGGAGAACAGCTGCTGACTTATAGCAGGCGCTATCTAATGCACTTGCTTATCTAAAATCCTTAAAAATACCGTGCATGCACTCTACTCACGTTTTCCGAGAAAGTATTTGAAGTACCAACGCGTTTGGTACTCCGGATTTTCCAATATTGGCGTACTTGGCGATCCGAACATCTGCACATGTTGAAAATTTCAATTTTTAGCCTCACCTTTTTCTTCCGACGTACAATCTAATTTCGATGTATGGCTAAATGTGGTCGAAAAACAAAGCTCAAACAATAATGTAGGAAGAATGTAAAAAGCGTGGCAGATATCATTTAATTTCTTTTCATACTGCATACCATCTGTCTTATTAATTCTAAATTGCAATTTCATTGCAATAAATTCTTTATAATTTTATTTCGAAAATGTCTGAATAGATAGATATAGTCTGGATTCGTTATAAAAATAATTATTAGCGTCACTAAAAAACTGCGCTGATTGTTGACTTTTATTCGATTTTTCAATGCTTTATGATATTCTGTTGCTCGTTAGCGTCGGAACAAAAAAGACTATTGCAATATCAACGTAATATCTGCTACAGTGATGATATAAATTGGCCTCCAATATCATTCAATCACACTTCCGTCGGTTTCTGTTTACGAGCTTTTATTACGTCGTTGTTGTGTACAGGTACGGAAAAGTGAATTTTACTATATCAATATCATCATTATTAACAATTTCTATTACATTTAACTGATTTGTGAATTTACACTATTTTATGCGAACTGTTCGAATTTAAATGTGGACTTCAGGAAGTAAATTGATTTTAATAAAAATTTAAAGTTACATATAGTAGCAGATTCCAAAATTGATGTAATACAATTTTTTTTATCCAGTCTGTGAAAGTTTTTTAGTTAAATTGTGTTGGAAAGATGTGCCATGTGCACGTACAGATGTTTATGTTTCAAATTCGTCAAAAACCCTTTGTATGCGTCGCCTAGCAGCGCGGCGAGTTTCAATGAACCGTTCTGGCAGACGAATCTATAAATTTGCTGCCAGGACCAGGAATTCATACTCTTACGGAATTTTAAAAATAAGACGGCAAGGAGGAATAGGAGTTTATTTATCAGTGGCAACAAAAGAGTGAATCTAAATAAAGTTTCATGGCGAGAAGTGAGTCCAGTTGCGAAGAAGGGGAAAAACAGAATAGATGGCATAGAAAGAAAAAGAGGCGTAATTACACTTTTCTTACTTCCTCTTTTTCGCCGGGGGAATCACCGTTCTCCACTCGGAACCTTCTTCCATTGTCAATGCCGTCTTGCTCGATCTGCGGCAGCTAAAAGACGATTTTCAACTTCAAATGGGTCAACGTTAGCCACTAGATTGTGAGAACCGCATTTAACTGGCGAAACAAGGGGAACAAAATGGATGCGAAAGAGATACATAAAGGGATCGCGTTCCAGTTTTCGGAGGGCCATCGTTACGCACGGGAAGCTTGAAAAATGAACGCCGTTTCGCGACTTTGTTCTCTGTATTCTCTACCTGTCGTTCATTGCGATCCACTACATAGGACTCTGCAGTAATTAACTTTTGTGTACCGGCTTTATCTATCTTTATTTCCACGGACTCAACTTTTGTCAGAGCGTCCTGTTCCGCACGTAAAAAACAAACATGCTACAGGAAAAGCACAAAAGTTTAGCTATTTCGTGTTATACAATGGTTCTTGATTATGTTGTCAAAATAAGAATTTAGGTCATATTTCTTTACCTTAGGTCAGGAATTAGGTGATAATTAAGATTATTTCAATTTTAATCAATTTATTTTATAAAACTTGCATCGATGCATTCAAACTTGTTTATAAAATTTTTGTTACATTTATTATATTTAGTACATGAATATACTTTTCCAATGAACATTTCATTTTCATACCTTTATGTTTTTATGTGCATTTTAAAAATTCAGCTAGAAATATAAAATTGATGAAAAGACTTACCATTTCGACGCTGCCATAATATCGCCTGGAGAGAACACCTCTCCTGGAAATGGCATCTGTGGTGGACCTGTAACATTATGTAAGTTACAGTATGATTCCACTTTGTAGTTTGAACAGACACGGGACAGTATCGATCACAATAACATTTTTATAATTCGCGTCTCGTTACCATTTTTTGCCGGTGCATTCGCAGCCCGAAGATCGTTCAGTGAACAACTTCTTAAGTTCTACGTTGCATTTGGGATTAACAAAGGCGATCGTAACAAAAACGAAGAAACGCGGTCTTTATCTTAAGCTTCCTTCGACGTCCTTTACCTTTTTGTTACCTAAATATCTGGGTTAATGAGGTCAGCCGGATCGCAACAATTAATTTCACTTGACCAAAATTATTTCTTTGGTCGTAAATCTTGATTTCGATTTTTTATTTTTCTCGAACAGAGCTGCATTTCGAATTGTCCGATTCAAATAATTATTTGTAACAAAAGAAATTATTGCATCAATTTAAAAATGTGCGGATAAAAACTATGTAGAGAAGATAACAATTTTACATAATAATTATCAGATATAGATTAAAGTAATAGAATATTCTATGAGAACTGTCTTCTAGCATTTAGTTAGAGAAAAAATGACATAATATCTGAAGTGATACTTCATAAATAAAACAGCTACTCGAGGTAATGAGACTACCTATACTGCAACGCTGGTTTTAATTAAATTTTTACAGATAGCAATTTCGACTAGTTACGAGCTGTGTAATTTCAGTCTCGAATATTAAATATTTAATAACGTCGAAGTACACAAGTTAGGTTCACTGCACAATTTCATGCACGGTATCATTTTTTTAATAATAATTCTAGCTTATTTGAAATCGTAACTGACGATCGTGTTATAATTCCTGGTATTCGAATCAGTTTTACTATTAACGATATGCCTAACTTAGTAAGTGGTTGCAGTTCTTGTTTGCCTTACCGCTTCCATACGACGATTCGTAAATCTTGATATTTCATATGTAGATGCACGTAGTAGATATTAGATACATACATACATAATATAACGACAAATTCAGTTATTTTTTTTATAAAAATAGACAATTTTCTCAGTAGTTTCTCGAAAACCTTATAATATTCCAAGTTCGTTTCGAACATTTTTTTGTAAACTTGTATTGGAAAAAATGAAATTGAATTGTAGACTGAAAGCGAGGAAGACGATAATGTTTTCTTATAATGTGATCAATTGGTTGCTCAAAAAGTTAATTGACGAAATTAAGAAATGACGTAATCTGCTGGTATCGGGCAAACGTACACGTGATGGCTGGCGCGACGATGTAGATGCCTGGCGTGCACGGATGAGAGCGCGGACACACAAACCGATCTGGACCTGTTCCTGCGTATCGCCTCATGCGGCACGGCCAATGTTTCGTCGTCGCTATCACTCTCCATCACCGAGCTCCCGTTCCCAGGTGCCGAGGTGCTCTCCCTTTTTCCTTTGCTTCGTTTGCACTTATCCACGCCGGCAGCCGTCGATGAGGTCGAGGTCGCCGACGAGGAGGGCACCGAGGCTGACACGTTTGTAGACGAGCCACTCGTCAACGAGACCCCTCGCAAACGAGAGACCAGCTTCATATCCAAGCACAACATCCTCGCTTGGCGTCGGTTCACGAGAGTTCTCCTCCTCTCCCCTTCTTACTTCACTTTTTCTTTCTTTTAATATTTCGGTATTACTTGATATCTGTTTCTAGCTTCTTTTTTTTATTCCTATTACTCTTCAAACTTTTTATTTTCTCCTTTCACATTTAGGTATTCCATATTTGTGTGCCTCTTGAGATTCGGTAAGTTTTTCAGAATGTTCTGTAGAATTAATGTTGTACCGTAAGTGTTTAAAATAACATTATTCGTGGACGATCAGTTCTTCTTTTTTATTGTTAATGTCTTTTAAGCAAATTGTTGAGATTATGTTCTCTCTCTCTCTTATTATTAATCTCTTATTATTAATTTTGTTTATACGTCACTTTGTAAACTTATTAATATATGTATAAATATTAAAAGCTTGGCATATCAGCGTTCATGGATGATTAATATACGTTTTTAGTATTTCAAATAAGTTCTTCATGTAAATTTTTTAAATTATTCAGCAAAATTATCTGAACCAGTCATAACTCGCATCAGTACAATTCATAGATAACAGTTATTATCTTTTGGTACATTATCTAAATTATTTAAATGCATTTGATTGTACTGAACTCTTCGTTGTCAATTCTTCAGATCAATTCCATTAATTGTGGGTAGTATAATTTACAAATCACATAATGATCATTGGTAAACATGATCAGTTCTCATGTTATTTCAAACGTTAAACTTTTAAAACTTCTAAATCACATTAGAATACTATTTTNNNNGATTAATATACGTTTTTAGTATTTCAAATAAGTTCTTCATGTAAATTTTTTAAATTATTCAGCAAAATTATCTGAACCAGTCATAACTCGCATCAGTACAATTCATAGATAACAGTTATTATCTTTTGGTACATTATCTAAATTATTTAAATGCATTTGATTGTACTGAACTCTTCGTTGTCAATTCTTCAGATCAATTCCATTAATTGTGGGTAGTATAATTTACAAATCACATAATGATCATTGGTAAACATGATCAGTTCTCATGTTATTTCAAACGTTAAACTTTTAAAACTTCTAAATCACATTAGAATACTATTTTTAATGTGAACATTACGTACATATATTCTCAAAACGTTTTGCTGATGTCAGATACATATTTCATAAGATTTTTAAATATCTCGTATTCATATTACTTACGAATGTATATAAGCATTATGCATGAATAAAAAATGTACGAAATTACGTTTCACCGCGAAGAGGATGCGATACAAAATATTCCACTATCATTCTTTTCTACTTCCATGGAAAGGATAATAAGTTTATGTGTAGTTCGTCCTACTTTCAACAATTTCCTCATGTATGAATATTTGTAATAAGTCCTGTATCGCTCGAGAATAAATTTAACTTGAAAATTGAATCGAGCAACAAATCCAACGTCATTTTGTTACAAGCGACTACATGTAAGGTGTATTTTACATTTAAGTTGGATCCTCGCGTATTAGACTAAAGCTGCGGCTGATCGATTTTAAAATACAAAAATTTATATTATATTTTTTTAAAAAATCTGTAGCAATTATTAATTATAAAAAATAAGTTTTATTTTTATACAACCTGCTTGTAAAATGAATAATAGAAGACAGGGATAACTCTACAAGAAAATGTCACCATATAATGTACGTAATGAAAATATGAATGAAATATATGTTATATACATAATGTTTTATTGCAAATTAGGCAAAAACATTCATGATATATCTTGGTGTGTGAATTTCACGCATAATTACATAATTATTGAAATTGTGATACAAGTATTAAAATTGTTATTTGGATCTAGAATCGTGATAGTTAATCGATAGTGAAAGGGTTAACACCATCAATTCCAAGTCTCGACAACTATAATTAGCAATAAACCTCCATCGCTCAACCCTTTTAAAGATCAAATGCCAGTCATACTCGCGGACATCGATATTATTGACCGAGTTTTCCTGTTATAGAGGTCTGTAACCCTTTCGAGGATCGCGAACTAATGACACTGACCAGCCTGCTCTACTGTCCTTTCATTTCGTTTTCTTTCTTATTTTAGCGACGGTAAACAGAGATAAGTCTGATTGATGAATTCGTTTTATTGACCACTTCGCTAATAAAAGTCATAATTTACACAATTTTTAATTGAATTGAAATTTCGGGGTAATTAAGGTTTTGCGATGGCCTGTGATTTATTTGTTTATTTCAAACAAGAAAAGTACTTGAAAATAAAAACGTTTACTTAATTTTTGAGGTATTTGAGAGGTTTGGTATCATAAGTTATACTTTTAAAAAATTAAAAACAGATATCAATCATATTATTCACTCTAACAAATGTTAAACATAAATTAATTAAGTCTTTCAGAATAAAAATCTCATTATTTTTTATTCCATAGCTTTCTATCTGAGTACGTATTAAAAGTTGAGAACTTACTACTTGGTGCAAAGAGGGAACGAGAAACACTTTCATTCTTTTCATAATACGCCACTAAAGTAAAACAACTTACTGAAATATCTACTGCATATTACCATTCTAGACATTCTTCTTAGGAGAATTCATTCTTTAAGGAGACAATTGTACTTTCATGTAGTTTTTATAATTCTTTGTATATTGTTACGAAAGAGAAACAATTGTAATTATTTTTTTTTTGGTAATATTATTTTATATAAAGAATTAATGAATTTCCTTACTACTTCTGTGTTTCAGGTTTAAATGTTCCAACATCTTTTTCAATCCCCTTATTACTGTAATCTGATAATACTATTTAGAGGAAAATCCTCGACAGAAGTATAGGACGTAATTTAATGTTATCTCTAATTAATAGTAAATAACGTATAATGAATGAGAATGACCACTTACTGTAAGATTACACCGATTCGTTGAAATTACCTGAATGCAGTAAATCACTGAAAAGACTTTTACGACGTAAAACCCCACCTCTCTTTCTATTTTTACGCAGTAAATTGGTCCTTTCCTTATTTACTGCACTTCTCTCTTGGAAGTATTATTTTAAATTAATTTCAATTGATTATTTTAAACAAAGTTTAGAATTGATAAGAGCACTAATTTTCTACAAAGTCTGTTAATTCCCTGATCATGTTAATATTTTTATTTTTGTAAGAAAAATAGTAGTAATGTATTTATAGATTACAAATTAACGAATGTCGTACTTTTTACTGTACAGCTACTCAAAACGTTTCTCGACCCACTTGACATATTTATTATGCAGTATAATAATGTTATAGAGTTCTGCAGAATCTGTTCATATTTCTAGAAACTTTAGCTTTAATTTGTTTCATGTTTCATCAAAATCTGTGCAGTGGGAAATATAAGAATTTTTGAGAGAGTGGCAGGTTTTAGAAAATAAGACTCTAAGATAAACTGCAAAGTAGCAAGCATTTGTCTATGATTTCAGTTCGAACATTAGTTAGGACTCATTTGCATTTCAATCGAGTTTAAATACACGAATTACTCTGCTCTATCGATGCCAGAATGCCGCTTGCCAAATAGGTCGGGAATCGTTTTGGGTAGCTGTATCAGCGAATATGATGATAACTTTAAAAACTTTTATGTAGCAATTATGACAAAATTTTAAATATTCTGTTTCCTATACGGCAATTTTTACTTTATCCCATCATTTAATTATCGAATAAATCCGAATCGATCAAAAGAACTTCCGAGAACATCGCCGATCAATTAACCCGGAAGTACCTACCAGACCGCAAAGCATAACATGTCACCGTACGTCTCCTGATTGTGAGTGAAACGTTATCTTCTTGCAGCCTCATCTAAGGCGGAGACGAACGATTTTATCGGTGCTTATCGTTTAAATGGGAGCAATTATTCTCAGAGACTTCGAACCGAGCGGAGGTCCATTCATGTCGATCACCGGCAACGAACAATTCAACCGAGCGTTTAATAGCCGTGCGCAGCCACTGTTCACGGCGACGCGACGACCTCGATCTCGGCCACCGATCCAGCATACTCTTAGCATCGGCGAAAAAGTACAAAAGCGAGAAAGGATAAACGTGCCGGAGATGCGAGAAGAGAAGAAGATTAACACACAATAAGGATGACGTTCCTTCTGTCCTTTAAATATCATGAATAAAGATAAATAATGACGGCAATCAGTGAATTTTAAGCAAGAAATTGTTTGGTGCTTTCTGATTTGTATGTCTTCTGTATTCGGTTCGTGTTTCGCATAATGTTTTATTTAGATGGGATAATTTCATGATATAGAAAAATTGTGGTGTTAACTTCAGAAATACTTGCATACTTTTTGAATCTTCTTCAGTCGTCCGATTTTGAATTCGTTAAACTTTCAAATTTTATTTCTCAGATTAGATATTTTAAAGAGAAGAGTGGATATATTAATTTCAATTGTCTAGATTCAATATCATTATTCAAATATCACTTCTGTAATTGATAGTGAAAAATAGACGAGAATCAACAACTTACACTCGTATTTTCATTCATTCAACTTAACAATTTTACTAGAGAGCTTCACTATCTTTTTTAATTTTCCTTTCCGTTTCAGTTTCAATCAAATGTTCATCGTCACAATTAAGAACACGGAAAGTGCACTGGAATTCAGTCAGAGAAATGTATATTTGCTGTTGACCAGTGTGACGAATCCGAGTACATCGAGGATTAAGGAGGAGAACGAACGATGAAAGAACCGTCGTCGCGTCGATGGGTTTGCCACGGGTCTGCAACCCCTACTGACAGTGCCAGGACACGACCCTTTTCCGAATGAGGACGCACACGACAAGAGAGCGAGAGAGAAAGAGAGAAAGAGAGACAGACAGAGGGAGAAAGAGGGAGAGCGCGAAGTGTACTCGTAGTAACACGGCGACTCGACGACTGGCGCCGCGTCGTCGAGCTCATTGGCTCTCTTTTCCGACCCCCTGCCACCCCCGCGGTCGCGTTGTTTCGTTTCTTAGAAAGAGAGACAGACAGAGGGAGAAAGAGGGAGAGCGCGAAGTGTACTCGTAGTAACACGGCGACTCGACGACTGGCGCCGCGTCGTCGAGCTCATTGGCTCTCTTTTCCGACCCCCTGCCACCCCCGCGGTCGCGTTGTTTCGTTTCTCTTCCACTTACTGTCTTACCGCGGTGGGATCGCTTCACTCCACTCCCTGCGACCGTGCCGCATCTCTCTTCTTCTTATCAGTAGCCCGTGTGTCCTATCCCGTACCACCTCCTATCACTCCTCCTCATCGTCCTTCTCGCTCCGGTTCCGCTCTTTCCGGATTCTGCGTTTTGGACGCTGCCGTTTGGCCCTCCGCCGTGGTTTTCGACTGTCGTTAATTCACCCCTACATTTCTGTACTCTTTATACATTATTCTCTATTATACGTCTCTTATAAGTCAAACTCTTCTGACCAACGTTTATTAATATTACAGAAAAATAACATTTCGATATTTCCAGGTCCATGGATGATGTTTATCATTCCACTATTTGCATAACATTTGATCTTTTTCTCCCTTTTGTATTATAATAAATCAAATTCATTTAAACTAGCTTTATTATATGTATGTAAGCTACATTAGATGGTAGAATTTCTCACAATCAGATAACGAATTAATCCCATTTCGTGCGATGTCATCAAATTTTACGACGTTAAAACAAGTACGGATGTATCAAGATTGCTCATATTTTGATACCCTGTATTCATACATATACATTCGTATATCATAAGGACGTATAGTAAAGAGCAATACTGAGCCAACATTCTTCAAAACTGAATAAGTTTTCTAAAATCGGATCAAGTGAACCGGGTTTCTTTTGTAGTTAGGTGAATTAGTTTATTGAATAATGTGTAAAGAAAACACTCGTTATTATATAATTTTAAGTAGATACACATAAAGCATGATATAAAATTAGGAACATGTAACTTGATTAATATTTTGATAAGTGCTTTATTCTCGCCTGTTGCGAGGAAATGCCAGTCTTTCTTTTCTCGTATCCGATGGAACTAATCGTGTTTCCATTGATTACAACCGTATCCGGGCTTTCAAAAACGAGGAGATCTATTATCCCTTGAATTTCCGTTTTTGTTTATCTTCGTTGATTGTCTTTTCGCTTCTGGTTTAGATTGCTCCGCACTTTTTCCTTAACGACTGTCTTTTCGCGTATCCTTCTGTAGTTCCTGGAGCCTCGTATCCTCTGTATATTGTTTTTATTTGCTAGTCAGCTTCTTTTCACTTTTAATTATAAGTGGATACTATTTACTAGGTTTTCTCCCTGAAGTTGCAACTATCTTCCTGTATTTTTCCTTTTCTGTTAATTTTGTTGCATCTATCGTTTAATTATTAATATCGAAGTGTGATATGCAATTAATTCAGTACTGAATGAATTAAATTCATTGTTATTCATATTTTGATAAAAATTTTACTGCCATATTTATGACATGCTTTTGATTAAAATGAGACTAAACACTTTCAACTCATTTTTTATTTAAAAAACACCATCTATTATTATATATTATTATACCATTTACTATTATATATTATTACACCATTTATTATTTCATTTTACGCTACTGCTTTTTCGAAGTAGAGAAACCAAGATAAGGGTAGTTCCACGCACCGAGCACTGCGAGGCATGCATTGTCATTGTCAGTCGTGCGGCAACCGCTGGAGGATAAGGTTCTATTTTTAGGGGTGGGTTTTCTGATTTCATAAGGTAACCGAAAGGTAATTAGGAGACGCGACTTCGCAACATGTGATAATAAATTATAATATTTTATTGCATATCGATGTTGTTATCACAATTGCCTTTTATGCAATCGATTAAAATATATTCAATATCCCGACTACGATAGGAATCAAATCTGCAGTTAGTAACTTCCATCTAACTTACCGACACGAACCTGCATTTTCCCGGCATGTTAACCCTTCATCGCTGTCGTTTATCGTTTATCAATAAATTCGCGCGATCGAAGGCAACGTGTGAAATAAGATAACTGTTTTTGAAGGAGGTTTCTTTACAGATTGTGTCAGAGAAAATTATAGAAAATTGATTCCTTTTATTTCAAATTGGAATGTTCCATTAATAGAAGACACCCTTGTTGAGATTTTCTAACTCTTTCATATATTGATTTTATCTCCTAATTCTCTACGATTTACTTCTATATTTTGTTCATATACATAGTCTATGGACAGATTTATCTCTTTCTTGAGAATGTTTTATACAATCGTATGATG
>NW_017177008.1:83766-86542 GCF_001652005.2 Ceratina calcarata
CGGTCCTTTTTTATTGTATTTATCAAATGCATTTTCCCAAAATCTCATACTTAAATTTTTTGAAATAATAAACTAAACCTGTGGCGAATACCAACCGCATGAGATTAACGCTTTAATTTTTTAATATGTACATACACGATTAAAAAGTTGTACAAGAGACACAGTATAGGCTTGAGAATTGGGGATGAATCGTGATGACGCAATTTCCGATACGTTCGCAAGACAAAATGCATAATCGGCCACGGTCTATTTCTCTCGTGTTTTTGTGCATACATACGTTCTATTTACGTAATAACATTTATTACTATGGATATACATTTTACCGCTTAAAAGTTTAGCACGTATCATTTGTGTTTGATGAAAAAAAAGCTTCAAAGTTTGCATTTCTTATAAGAAATTTGCAATTAATGAAGAAAACTTACGTACACCATATTTTCAATCACTTCAATCCTATTATTCAGATATAGATTAATTAAACAAACTGTGTTTCGTGCGTTGTTTAACTGTTTTAATAATTTGATACCTCAATTACTTCTAATAGCAATTTTCTTAATTCGGCTGTTATTTTCCCTTCTATTATAATTTTCTATATATTTGATTTATCCTAAATTGAAAAACACACAATCACTGGCTATAAAATGGGCATAAAATATGTGTTATGAAATATAACGTTTGGTTATCAAGTATAATACAGTTAAGTGTGTTCTTCAATACTTTATACTCATGAAAAATTGGGGGATCAAATAATTATTCACATATTATTTCTGATATTATTGGATCTTCAAAAATTTGATATGTGGTTCATGCGTTACTGTCTTCACAAAATTTATTTTACATCATAGCAAACAGCACTCTGAATGATCATTTTCCGAACCATATAGCTAATACTATACATATATTATGTTACATCATATAGAAATAGAATTTTAATACACCATTGGATCTTTTCTTTTATTGATGCATCCAATTCTGATTTTTCTTAACTGATCTGAATAGTCTGTCGCGCCATACGTTCCAAAATATCGTTTCGCGACACAATGCATTAGTTCTCGTGCAAAGTAACTTTAAGGTATGTCTAGGTATGTCTAATGTGTATCATGTATGAATTGCAACGCACACGTGTCAACATGTGAAAGAGGTCTTATTAGAGTGTCATTGCATTCGGGTATTTGGTCCAGTATCTGAATAGTTCCCTTCGATATTCCTGCGCATTGTCTTTCCTCTTGCTCCTCGGCTCCCTTTCGCTGATTCCCCAACGAACCGTGTACCGTGTGCTCGCTTCGATCTCCTTTCTCTATCCTACCCTCTCTCTATTCACGCCGCACCTTGCGTATATACGGTTAGGTATGAGTATGTGGTACCCACCACGGTCGAGACTTCTACTTGGTCGAGCGTGATCGAAATTGATCGGCACGCGGCACAAAAGAGAGTACCGACCGGCCGATGGTCGACCCAAGTGTCGATAGATAAAAGAGTTAATTATAAAGAGGCCGGGCATCAAAATCCGATACGTAGTTGTAAACGGCGAACGACGACCAATGAAGCCTTAGAGAATCCACTATCGTACTGGTTCGCTCGATCGCGAAAACTCCGCATACACGTTAAATATTCCGTATACATGCACGTGTATACAAGCAATGGTTTATCGGACAGGGAAAGATCGATATTTAGCGGCACAGATGAGTTAGGGTTAGGATGGGGAGACGCTCGATTTCATACGGTATTAATATAAAAAAAAAAGTGGACGCGAGAGTTTTATCCCGGTACAAGTTTATCTGGGAATCGACGTTCGACATGTACGTATCTGGGAACCTGTGCGTAGGTACCACGATATACAACGACAATATTGTACTTTATTGAGAAGGGTTTAGGCAGAATAGCGACCTTTCCGGTTCGTGAACTGCAAGCTGAGCATTATTCCTCTCAGAGCTTCTTTTTAGAGTGCACATGAAAAAATTGAAAACCATTGTGATCTGACAAGTAGTGCAAATAAATAAACTCCTTCGTACGAATTTATGCATATCATCGATATCAATAAGAATAGATGCACATCAGCGATAGCAATAAAATTAACATAATGAGTTTGTTAATATAATATATAGCACATAATGCTAATGACAATTTTACATTATAGTTGATGTTTGTAAAGTGTTCTTCTAAGTAACGAAATCTAATATCTGTACTTACAAATTTTCACAAATTGTAAGAATGTTATTTTTACATTTTCTCTCATTGCTTTTAGGATTAGAGCATTAAGTATCTATACAATCCCGTTAAAGCTAGTGAGTTATCTAATCAAGTATTCTTTTGATTAATATTTCCCACGAGCGTGCCAGGATGACTATTTTATTGACCCGAGATTTCAAGCTGATTGCCTCTAAACGGTTAATGGATTACGTCCGGAAGCACTCGGAAAGTTTGTACGTTTTATTGCAAAACGCGAGATCGTGCGACCGTCCGTTGTGCCGGGTGTTCGAAATTAAGCCCGCGGACAAAGTTTTACCTGTTGCTGGGTACCCGGCATAGCAATCACGGATATTGAGGGCGACGCGACCCCGGTTACGGGTCCGCGCGATTTCCTCGACCTTAATACGTCAACTGACGATTTTATCAGATTCTCAAAGTCGGCAGCATGGAACCACCGCATTGTTCAAGTTAATAAAGAGACAAAAGTGCTCGAATAAGCCATGCGCAGATAACGGGATAACGCAATGTAACTTTGCGATGTTAAATTGAACGTTTCACTTTGTACTAGCTATTCTTGAAAATTAATATG
>NW_017177008.1:86684-92750 GCF_001652005.2 Ceratina calcarata
TAAATTTCGCTTGTATATTGTATGTCAATAATATGAAGAAAATATTGAGTCTAATTTTTGTTAAATTATATATTAAAACAATTAAAAATAATTCCTATTAGTCCAAGTCTCAATTTCCAAATAAAAAAGTAAAGATTTGTAACTTTTTTATTGCGGTCTCTAATCAAAATTTGAAACATCCTGTTTGTAGATCTAAATAAATGACGTGCATGTACAAAGTTTCATAAAAATCGTTAATAACATGAAAAAGTTACGTACATTGCAACATGTAAAAAATTTATCTCAGTTGCAGACCAAAAGTCGTGAAAACCTGCGACCTTTTCAAATTTTCCCTTGTAGCTCATAGCAACGTTAACCGATTTTTATGAAACTTGGTACACGCATATAAGTTAAATCTACAAACGGCATGTTTTAAACTTTTATTATGACACCGCAATAAGAAAAGTAAAAATCATGTCTTTTACTTTTTGCAATTTCTATTCATGCAGTTTCCTTTAATTATTTATTACACGTTATATAATAAACTATGCCTTCTAACATCAATTATTTGGTTCAATATGAAAAAAGCTATTCAGTTTTAAAATGAGTACGAATATTAACGGGTTCACTGTACATGTGAAAAGTAATGTTGTTTAAAAGATATCAGCTTCGTTTGATAGCCTTTTATTTGAGTGTAAACGTCAGGCACACTTATTATTAGTGAAAAATCTTTTATATATTAACTCACCGTGCTGTCCATGGTAGAACCTTGGTGCCCTCCAAACTGATGCTCCTCAATTCATATTTAGATCTGTGACGAAGAGGTGACCCAGGCGCGGTAGGAGTATGGATAACGCTCCTCAAGCTCTTGGAGCTGGTCGCGGTGAGAGCGTGCCTCCTACCGGAGGTAGCCTCTCTAGTCGACTGGTTCGACGATCTCTTCAAAGAACTCATTGTTCACGCGAAAAATCTCTTCCTGAGAATAGTGATTCTCTCTTTCACATTCTTTCAAAAACGTTCAACTTCGCGAGGACCTTCGTCAAAACCGAACATCGATTGAATGAAGTTCGAAAGTAAACTCGTAGAACGTACATATTTTTCACCGTCTTGTAATGTCTTTCAAACTTCCACTTTTAGTGCCTGATGAGTCTTTAAAAAAAACACTGTTTGTACATTCTGCAAATGGCCTTACCAAATTTTATTTAAATTGTTATTTAGTATGAAATACATCAAATTTTTTATTAAATTATATTATTCTGTATTATTACTTAAAATTTTATTGAGATTTTGCATTTGGTTATTTGGTCTATTTTAAAATGTCAAGAATTTGAGTTTCCATTATTTGTACCAGAATCGGCATTTAATTTATCGAGTTTCTGACGTGTGTTGTGAAGGTAAATTAGTTTATAATATTTTATAATATTCTACCGATTTCAAGTTCTTCAAAGATATGTTTTAAATAATAGAATTCCGCGTTTAAATCGGTGATTAAACGCAGTTCGTCTTTTCGAACGAACTTTCAATTGTTTTTTAAAGCTATCTCCGGAAATTCTTTAGAAAGGGGAAACCCATTTAGGAAGTGCTGCTAAAGAGTCTCGTCAAGCGCCTATTACTGACTGAATTCTTCTTCTGTTCCGAGTTCAATTGCCTGATTCACTTTGCGATTTCAAAGATGAACATATCCTTCCTTCTTGTCTTTCAAGGCTCTTCCAGCTTGTTCTTTTATTTAAAAAAAAGTAACCTTCCGAGCTAGGAACAGTTCCTTACTCGTCTCGAGCATTGTCAAAGAGATAACAAGCCTTCAATCGTGAGTCAAATTAAGAATTAGAACATTTTTTATTTTCTAGGATGTTCTATCCTTTTTTGCTTTGAGGAGAAACGTAAATTTAAACACTTCACAAATTTGCATTTTGCAAAGTACTTCAGAAAACCAGTTATTAATTCAATTTGAAATAACTAATCTACGTGCTTTAATTGGAAGCATTAATTTTTGCGACATATTTATGCCTTCGGTTGAATAATTAATCTCTTGAAATGAAGGAATTGTTAAAACTGCTTTTGAAGTTTCTTGCAAACTGTTGCAAATTGTAAAAGAAATCAATCTTCATTTACAGTGTATCATCATAAATCTGTGATGCGTTCGATCATTAATCAAATTCTTTCCATAGCTCCATATCGACCTTACTGGTCTAATTTCTTATTACAAAAATTGACATTCCTTTTTTAATTCAAGAAACTCTTTGACCCATAGTGCCTTTGAACCCATCTTCGAAGAATCCTTTAATTTTCATAAAATATTAACTCTATTTGTGAAGTTTTAGATTCCTTTTCTACATTCGAATGTCTTATCCATTGCATGAATTTTAATAGTAGACGTGTTATAAGTCTTTTCCTTTAAATTCATTTTAAGACTTAATTAATTACGAAACAATTTGGAAGAAAAAACTCTACGTGGAATTTAATTTCATTAACGTCTCGGTTCCGTTTCGCAATTCACAGCGTGACAACCGTTCTCGTAACGCGTCTTCGTTTAGTATATCGGTGTCGTCGGAGATCTTTAGCCATTAATTAACTCCCCTAGAACTCCTGTTTTCAGTTCGCACCCTGATTTTAGATGTACTTTCAGTCTACCGAAACTTCGTTTAGACCTCCTGCTTTAATAATTAATTATTCAGTTAAACAATTCCAATTAACTTCACATCACTTCTTATTCACAGCCTTTTCATTTGTGCATATAAGATAATTAATTACAGGTTAAAATGAGAAACGAAAAGAGCATTAATGTCTATTTTATAGTTGATACGATTTTTTATTTTAAATCTACTTTTTAATAACTAATAATTAAGCTCTCAACTACTCTTATATATTGCACATCTTCCAATTCACGTCTCTTAATTCAAACATAAATGTATACTTCTTTTCATTTTAGTATTTAAATTAATTCTATTCTAATAGTTATATTCTAGTGCTTTTCAAGTTGCTCCCTTTTTAATTTTCCTTTCACTCCAGTTAATATTTCAAAGTATCCCTGAACCTCCCGAGTTCTTGTTTCCTTCAACAATTAATTCAATTACGTTTACACTCTTTTTGAACTTATGAACACGAGTCTAAACGTTATTAAAATAGTTCAATGAAATGTTTTATATCTTCTCCAATGCACATATTTCATGTATAATAAAACAGAAAATTTTTAACTGACACTGTTTACTTGAAAAGAAATTCTGGAAGGTACCTATGTCTCTCGGTCCGTCACCCTTGCATGTCCCCCTTAATTAAATTCCAGTCCCAACAGAATTTCGTCAAAGGCCCAATACCGTTACGCAATCGACGAAGTGACGGCCAAACGTAATGAAGCCAACGATGAGGAACCGGCCTCCACTGATCTCACGGCAACGCGTTTCGTTTTGAATCTCGGTTGCTCGGATAGAGAACTGAACTGTCGCATCGGGTCGGATAATAATCCAACCGGCAACCATAAATGACTACGCCACCTTTCAACCCCACCGTGGTTTACCACCATAACTGGCCGCGCGCCGCTTGCTCGTTTCTTCTTGCCAGCCCCACTACTCGTCACGTTCAGCCTGTATCCTATATCTCCCCGTACGTACTCAACACCGTCGCCGCGCCGATGCGATGCTCCGATCATCGACGTTTTTTTCACCCGGCCGATACCCCCGTCTTTGCTTCGACTACGTGCTTCGCTGATTCGGGGATCGATACATCGTCCTCTTCGTCCGCCCCTTACGATTAAACGCGCAAACCCGCCACCGCAACTATACCGCGTGCCTCCTCTTCTGCGTAACTTAAATAGAACTTGGAAACGATTCGATGCGAAGATATCTAGGAGGTACACGTGCCGCGGGTTCTCCGGCGAACCTGCCGCGTGTTGGAGAAAGTCCGCGGTCAAGCGTGCGACAGACAATTATGTTTACCCCTTTTATAGTTGCTGCTTTGACGATGATCAACGTTGCTTTCTTCTAAGAGATAAGGGGTCCGTCGGCAAAGTACGCTTAGCAGCCGATCGATCGCATCTCTTCTGTGTTTCTTAAATAAGGCTTATTGTTGGGGGACATTTGACGGACCTACGAAGACAAATGTGGTTCCAGGAATTCAGTCAGACAAAAACTGATTTTTTTTTATAATTAATAACGTTGGTTACTTTGACAGTGCTAAAGTTTACGCTTTTTTGGAGAAGATACTGAGGGTTATTTTGGAATTGATTTACGTAATTTGTGGGTAGATAACAGAATGTGATACAATACTGTTCACTTAGATAGCCTTGAATAGTCCATATTATGTTTCGGTAGGAAATTATATGTAATATGAATAAAGTAATACAGATATAGAGATCAGATATACATAGTATTGTTGTACATATTTCTTCTCTGATCTATTGCAAAGTACCGACTAACTGTGATTATATAAATACTTGACGTTATTCATATGGAAACCAGAAACTTGTGATATTGACAATAATAACGTATTAAATTATAATGAAAACGGATTTAATTAGTAAGCAAGAAAATCTAATAAATAAAATCCCTTCTAATAAAATAATAATAAAATCCCTTTTTTGGCATAAACTGACGTGGCATATATCAACTTTTACCCTTTTTATTCAAAAGCAATTATTCTTAGCAATTATAGGTAGAAAGGAAGAGACTAAGCTTATAAAAGTTTTCAAACTGTATAATAGAAAATTGATTTATATCGTGGAGTGTTAATAAAAAGATATAATTTTAACTGCAAAAAAATCTGACTATATGTATACAATGTACAACGTGCTTAAAAATATCCCATTTTTTTTGTAACTTCGTTACAATAACGGTTGACGTCAGCTTGCAAAAAGTAATCGAGTTTTATTTTATAATTGATGTTCTAGTATTCTAACGCAGAGATACACGTTATGTAAACAACAGACTATTGAAGATAATTCAGCGAATTTTCGACTTGAATAAGCCTTCCACATTACTCAATTGAACAAAAAATAATATAGAGCTAAAAGCCCAGCTAAAAATATCTGAAAACAATTCAGTTGAACAAGTATTGTGTAAAATACCATTCTTGCATACTTAATAGTTTACTTTATAAGAATGAATAATTAATAATAAGAAAACTGTTCTAGTTTTCAATGAGCATTTGACTGATAGTTGCCATGAATATTGTTTTACATAATGTAAGACAATATTGATCATAAAATACGACTTGTTATTTCAATCTTAAATGAATTGATAACATTTCCACAATAATCTGTACTTTTGACTCATCGTAAATTGCGCGTCGGTGAATATGGTGGAACGCACAGTACTAAAACATTTATTCGCACCACGTATTTCATTAAAATCGACGATAATTTAAAAATCGTTCATTCTGCTAACGGTGCCGCGTTGCACCGTTTAACAGGCTTTTCTCCTTGAACGAATTCCACCGACCACGTGCGTTACGTACGAAACGCAAGCTCATTAATTTTATTCACCAACCATTCTTCCCGATATCACACTTCATGACGATGCATTTAGCTCGTTAATATTCATGCTGGTACTATTAAACACCTTTCACGTTCTTCCACTTTATCCTTATTAGTTCATAGTCGACTTGAATTACTGCAGCTAAAAAAATATTTGTAGCTGTTCTTGAAGGTTGCCAAATTTAATTAAAATTGGAATTCGACCGTTCAGAAACATTTCCTTTTAAGATCGACAGACAGCAACATTTGACTCGTTGTATTTTAGCCGCGCTTACATATTGCTCGCCCCGCTAACGGAGAAGTTTGCGTTTATTTTCGGCCAAAATACATTGAGTTATATGTAGATATAGGGAAAAACTGTTCAGAATCATACATCCGACAATATACATATTTCACGATCATCGAAATTCGTAAGAATAGGATGATCTAAGTCTACTATTTTACTTCATTTAATTAATACTAGCAGCTGTTTTTCGTGAATATCTTGGAAATTAAGATCACGCGGTAGTAACGTGTATTTTAAAAGGAACAGTTGTTTAGAACGATGACTTTGACAATTTATAGTATAGTAAATTTGACATATTTATAGTTCAAGGTCATTGAAATCGGTGAGGTACCCT
>NW_017177008.1:93431-105341 GCF_001652005.2 Ceratina calcarata
TATAATTAATATCAAACCTGATATAATTTTTTAAAAATAAAATTAATTTTTAACTCTGGTTAAACAGTAAACTGCGACTATAATCAATTTCACAATGAATTTAAGAGAAAACGAATAATGCAAAATTTCAATCAACCCTTTTCAGTGAGTTTCTATTGAGACGAAGTTACGGTACACGCGGATGTACTCTTGAAACGCGATTGGGTCAGGATCAGCGGCGAGGATCACGCGACGCGTGCAGATCGTCCGTCGACGACTGGTGGTAGTACTTCAGGGCCAAGATTATTTCGCGAACGGTGCAAGCGTAGCGGCTTGGACGGAAAACGCATGCGTCGATGCGGCGCGGTGTCCGCGATGAAACGAGACGAGAAGCGGACGCAAAACGCGACGAAATCGTTGCGTTGTTTTCCGAAAAACAACCGTGCGGCGCGATGGTTGCGTTTGAATGTATGAGGCGTGTCCTTTTCAACCCGGACCGGAAATCGATCACAGGTCACCCTTCCACGTAATAATTCATTCGCCGGTATATTAAGGAAAGCACGATCTTATTCATTTTTCACGAAAATACTCAATAAATTACACGAAACCTAATTAAGATTGTATGAACCGTAAGATCTCTTCCAATACTGAGAAATGTAATAAGAAGCCCAACATTTGAAGCAATAAACTTTTAGAAGAAACAATATTTACAGAGAAGTAAGGCTTATAAAATTATTTGACTTGTTTTTCTAAGTCACATGAAAGTAGAACAGCGATAGAATCTTAATGTGACAGAGGTTTTTAATTTTCTTATGTAAATTTTTGTTGGTAACGCATCTTTATCTTCCAAGTTATTTATACCAGATCATGCAACAGTGTTTGACCCAGTCACCCGAAAGTAATATCTGGTAATATAGTGAGTTCAGTTTCAATGAAGGCTGCTACTAAAAATCAACCTTGTGAGTGCACATGCAATTTTCAATTTTATGTTTCATTTTTTCTAGGATATTAGGTACTCCAATCTGAAGAAAAAATTTACTGCTGACTAAAGTCTTGCTGGTTTTATAATATTCATCATTTAAATAAATATTAAATATTTGAAGTCTTAAAAATCAGTACTTTAGATGAATCNGGACTGTATTAATGAATGGAGCGAGATTCCTCGTACCTCCTATGCTCGATAAGAGGATCGATTTCTCTTATCGAGCTGACCGATTCAAAATTCGGTAGCGAAGCGAGCAATCGCCGCGCTCGACGCCGGTCCCTTTCCTTCAGGGAAATGACCGACTGCAGCCTCAATGCTGCTCAAACGTTGAGTTTCCTTCCGGAAATTGTCTCAACGTTGGGCTCGATTCACCTGTCCTCGAAACCCGTTGAAGAACGCGGACGAGTTTGCGACGAGCACGTCGTTCCAAACCGTCGTTCCGGACTTGCTTAAAAAAGCTACAGCCTATAAATGCTATAGGTAAACGCCTATTTAGTGACGGATACCGGGAGTCGGGAACGCGTTGTGGAGTTGGGCGTAAATCAACTCCAGTTAAATTGGGACGATGCCGTCTCAGACAGGAACTTTTACCGCCAAAAGGCAAAGAGAGTAGACACTCAAGGTCTTAGTCTCGATAAAAGCCCCCTTAAGGTCTAGCCCCACTGACGACACGACAACGACACGACAACGACATTTTGAGTTTTTTGAGGTGGTGGGGCAGCCGAGCTAGTATGCGTAGCCAGTACGGTACGGGCACGGCCACCCCACCACCTCAAAAAACCCAAATTGTCGTTGTCGTGTCGTTGTCGTGTCGTCAGTGGGGCTAGACCCTTACTCGTGGCTCAGGAGCTTTCGTGCAAGCACAACTCGTGAGCTAACGCTGGATTGTAAGTACCGTTCATAAGTAGAAACAACTTATGAATCATGTACCAGTATTTTTCATTCCATTAATAAATGTATCAAATAAACTTTCGTTTACCAAATGTCGTACTAGCTTTGTCCATTTAATAATTATAAATTGAAATCTGATATGTATTAAAAATTCTTATCAGATAAGAGGGATTGATAAAACTTAAGATATCCGAATCAGTGAATTGCGCATTCAGTTATTTTTTTCACATTTTTATAAGGAAAATTCGAAAGATTGACTCTTTATTGAAATCATTAAGGTACAATTTTTGATTGAAGGAAAATTTCTTGTGACTTATCACTTAATAAATGTGAATATTTATTAAGCATTTCGAAGTACCCCAAGGATTATGAAAGGGAGTGTACGTAATTGCGAATAAAACTATTTATTCGGACGTAGCTTCGAGGGAATTGGTCGATATCTCTCTGGAACTACGCGTATACACGTTCATGTTTTACGTGTTGGTATACAATTTATATAAACTCTGCGAGAGGAAGACTAAGTACATCTCGAAGAAGGGAAGTCCTAGCTATTGTCTCAAGCGTATAACCCAGCACCGTATGTTTCATTACCTACCTACTTAAACAGGCTATTATCGCAGCGCTACCACCGACCGAATATTTAACACTTTCGCTAACTCACTTTTCCATTGCATTAAGCCCGTTATTCTCGTATTACAGAAGCTGCGCGTACACAACGGGTGATAATTACAAAATTAATCAAAAATATCCGCAAATATCCAGAGTGATCTAGGAATTATGTTAATGATATTACCCATTTAAGATGGAGACATTAAATTCTTAGTATCTAATAGTACGTTTGATAGTAACAGTGAAATAACTTTTAAGCTTATTAAGCGAATCAAACTGATTGTATATCCAGTTTAACAACATTTTCTTGTTTATTAATATTAACTTATACATTTAGTTAAATTTCAGTTTTAATTGTTTCAATCAATATTAGTAATTATCTGCTTAAACTATGCCGTATATTTCATGCTTCAATTATTCTGAATTTTTCATTGTCGTTTAATTTTCTCATATAATTAATCATATGANATTTTGAACAAGAATTCGCAATCTCGTGTCAGGAGTCTACCCACGAATTTCACTTTCACAAGAGACGTGTCTCTCTCCCAACGTACGTATGCACCAACCAAATATCGTTTATTGGCCGTGGAACATATTTGGCTCCGTATCTCGTTACGATATCGGATGCTCGTTAAAACGCGTCCGGAGGAAGCAGGCAAATTTACCGCGTTCGACAAATTTCCCCGACCTGGAGGAAGTTGAACTAAACGCTGGCGCGAGCGAAATGACCGGGAGTCGCGGTGGCGGTCGTTGGCGGTGTTGTGGTGGTCGTCGTCGGCCTGGCCACCGGGGAACGCTTCATCGGGAAGCCTCGTCCGCCGTGGCCATTCGCGCCCCAAGGCCATTGCAGTGTGCGGATCAAAGTATTGCGGAAGTCTTCAGAGAACAGGCAGTAGATATAAAACGTGATCGAGTAATTGATTACCTCTAGCAAATTGGCCACGGCTCGAAACACCTGAAGCAATTCCAAGAAATCAATTATTTTAATTCTCTCGATCAATTATAAAATAGATGCGTCGGCAGCATGGGATCAATTAATTAATTATACAAATTGATATATGCTAATTTTTAATGCAGTTAATTATTCATACAAATTCAATGAGATCAATTAAGCATAGATTAATTCGTCATCGATTCTGTTAATTTGGGTAGAGGATTGGCTTATATAGATTACGCTGTATCCAATCCTCAGACTAATGCCCAATGCCGACACTGATTAAACCTGATCACCTGATAAGGATAATGGCTAAGATTGCTCTCCCTGAGAGTGATATTCAGGATCACCATAGGGCTGACACAGAGGAGGAAGAGAATGCTCGTGCTTCCTAAGAGAAGCACCAACCTCCTCTCTTCGGCGAACGTCCTCGTGTCCTCATCGTTGCTCACCGTCCTGGCTAGCGTCATCCGTCGACGACGTTCGCAGGACCTCCGATAAACTATCATTATTCGCAAATTGAAACCAGCTAGAAGTATGGTCGGTGCCACTTTGAACACGACCTCCAAGACGATCTTGTACACCTGTGTAGAAAATATTCATATAGAATTTGAATAAAACGATTAAAAACTACTTGATTCACAGAATGACTCAATAAAAAATATGATAATNCACTGATATTCATTAAGATATTAAATGTCAATTACTTTTATTCTTACTTCAAATGCAAAATATGGTGTGCACTAATGAAAATAAAGTAATACAAGTGTGACAAAATTTGAAAATGATAGTTATTCTCTTTCCGAAATACTAATCTCGAATCAAGTATAACGTTGATAATATCAACGTTCTACAGTTACCTATTACCTATCGTGCTGGAAAAAAGCATCGGCACCGGCATCGGTGAGCCTGAAAGTCGGTATACTCCGGAACAGTCATTCTGTGGGTTTTCATAAATCTATCTTGCAGGTTCGAGCCCTCTTGGGCCCTTTTTTCGGGCCGCGCGTTAACACAGGCGTTGCCACTCTTTAGTAATCTCTCCTTGGTGCGAATAGTGCTCGTTATCCTAAGATACAGAGATACGAGGCTTAAGATCGGGGCCACTGAATCTGCTTAGCCACCGAGGGAAACTACCCTTCCACCTCCTCGACGAGGCCTCATGCAAATCCCGCTCGATACCCTAAACTAAATGAACATTCGTTGCATCCGGTTAAGATGTTCCTTTTTCTTCGCGTCTCGCAATTTTCCAATTTGCAACTGGAAATTTACGCCAATTCTTTTATTGCTAAAGAGATATAGTTCGTGTCCGAATCAAATAGAACCATTCACAATCTCCAGTTTTCATGGGTGAATAAGAAGTTACAAGTTTTATTAATTCAATCAGGTATAGTAAAACTGGAAAAGGATGCGAATTTTAAATTCCGATCTCCTGTACGATTGAATAGAATTTATATGAAAATCGCATTAATTCTTTGATCAAAGACGCGATAATGAGAAACATAGAGTTTTGTAAAAAGGAAAAGGGATGAGGATTTCGAATCGTGGTATCCTGTCCTATTAATAGGATACTGGCGGATGCATTGGGAAACGCGACACCTTCGACAACCGATGACAAGTCGGGACAGGGAAAATTATTCTTTTCGCGGAACGGAAAATGTCGCCAGACTCGACCTACTTTTTCTCAAGACCGATGATTGCGAAATCGTACATACATCTGATTTCCGACCCGTTAGATCGTTACATCATATTACATTTGTAATATGAACCCCGATTTGTAACAAGCCACAACTTTGGTAGATACCGTAGCAATTGTCGCTACAACATGTACTCGACGCGAAACATGGTAAGCGAGGGTGGGAAAGGGAAAATGGAACTACGCGAATAGTTAGCAGGGATTCCATAAAATTTTCCAAGCTGCCGTTATCGTGCCAGCCCGCAGGCTTTACACAGAAATCTCTCGTTTTCTTAACGAACTTCGTGCACAACGTTTATTAAAATGCTTGATTAGTACACTACGATTTTTCAGAAGTTATAAGAAAATTCAATGAGCATGCAATAAAAGTCGATGCAATGTTTAAACAGTAAATTGAGACTCATTGCCATTAGATTCAATTAATTGCTTGAATTTTTTGTAACGCTCTCGTAGATTAAGTTCATTGATTCTGAGACTGTTCGTAAACACGAGGCAAATTAATTAAAATGAACGGCAAACGTTTGCCTTTCTATAATAAGACGCTTCGCATTCTCAGATACGTAATAAGTCGAAAGAAGATTTACCTAAATAGCTGGCTGGTACCAATCGGAAAAATCGTGAAGGACAGAGAACGGGACGGGAAAATAGCGAAATTGAATTGTCGAGTAATTTCCTCTTAATGTGACGGCCTCTCCTGACCGGAACTCGGGAGAACCGTCCTATGGTCGCATGTGCTCGATTCCGGTCGAAAGTCTTGATGAAACTTTGGATTAAATAAATCGTGATATTAATTTTCCGGAATAAGTTTGTTCACTGGCAGTCTTATAATTCGTGGATTTCTTGATTGGACGAAACTTTGTATGAAACAAACATGTCAGACGATATCATTTTCGATCCAAATGATTTTCAATTGGAACCTCACAAAATTATCTCCCATTTGTCCTGGGAGAGTACGAGGAAATCAGGGGAGAAATTCGGACGGATATTCACGGGAAGCGAAAGATCTTATGAAATTTCCGCTTTATTTGCTTCTACCCCTCTCTGATCGAAAAACTGGACAGATGGAAACGAAAACGTACTACGTACTCTCATCCTTGGCGACAGGACGTTGAACATTTACGAGAAAAGTCGACCTCTTTCAGTTTAAACGTTTCCAACTTAAGGCAATAAGTTGACTGAAAAATCGATTGTTATATCCTTTAGAAGGCGTGCGTATTAACCCATAAAGGAGCGATGAGCAAGGTAAATAAACTGGCGTTCTGATATTACACTCTTCTTTAGAAAGTTTGCTCTAAGAATTTCTTTTCATAAAAAATTATCTGCAATGCCTCTGGTCGTTTCATATAAACGTTTCGCAATTAATTTAATTACATAAATAGATAAATATACATTTTCTCCATACGAAATTAACGAAATGAAATTACACAGGAATATATTTCATTTGTATTGGAATGGGTAGCCAAATTTTTTAAAAGAACAGACTGTAAAAATTCATTTGATACTCGAAAAATATGTTCTAGCTTAATTCACGTTTAATCTTCACTGACTTATGATGCTTTATCTCCGAAAATCGCGTTTGGTATTCGAGTTTCGTTGAAAGTATCGATTCGTCGGGGTAAGAGGGAACGGGAAATCCGAGGTGTCTCTATCGAGTGATACTTGTCGGATCCGATCTTTAGGGAGAATGGCAAGGTGAGAAAGGAAAGGGAGGTGATCGGTCGGAAGTCTATCGATATGTATGGTGTGGAAACGCGGAGGATCGAGGATGAGGTCGGACTAAAAGTACGTGCCTTTGAGCATGGAAATATTGCGAATCCCGTGGTATTGGGACGAAAGAATTTGTGCGTAAGGAAATGCAATTTGAGACGTGCTCGGAAACGACGAAAACCACGGTCCGACCTCGCGTATGGAAAGTAGATTCGCGCACATTTACGTCGCGGATATTTGCGTGTAAAAAGATACGGTGGCTTCGACAAATCTTTATACGCTGAATCTTCATTCGGTATTCTCCTAAAGAATTTACTCTCGACCCGATCGATCCTGCAATTGTTAATAACTGTTTTAGTTCAAAGTAAAATCACATTTTTTATATCGTGATAGCGTTCATGGTAGTCGGTCAACGAGTGTATTTTAGATAGCAATTTTTTTTACCATTTAAGAACTGCAATATCCGCTCGTTTTGTACAGTGTTTACATTTTGTACACGCTCAATTTTTATGTAAATGTATAAAATTCTATGAAATTATACATACGCTAGAAACGGGCGGATGAATCAATTGTAATTTGCATAAAACTTTGTAGCGTGGCGATCGAATTAGGGATTCCCTTTGGTCGTTAAAAGAGAAAAGCTGATCGCGTTCGAAGAGAGTCGGAAGTAGATACGAGACAAAGTATTATAGAAATTGAACTGAAACACGGTCTATGTTCGAGATATGCAATTTCGAATTGTCTACTCAATGCGTTTCGAAAAAGTTATTAAATCAATGATTATCTCTCCCTTCGTCAATGAACTTTCCTACTCAACTACTGGCCAATTTGTTTCGTCTGTTTGAATAGTTTCTTTCCCGGGAATGTCTACGAGCGCAGCTTCAAACTTTATGAATATTAATGAGTGGCTCTAGTCGTCGACGCATTAGGCGACGCTAAACTACCAAGTGTACTCGCTCTTAATATAGGAGGTTAGCCAATTAACATTCCACAAAGTTCCGACGATAGCGAAGGACTCGTCCGTCGAAAATTAGCCACAGCTAATTTCGCTATTTGTCATTAAAGAGATAAAAAGTGTCGGAATTCTTGCGAACCGGCTGATCGCAATTTCAAGTTATAACCCCATCCCCTAGAAAATATAGTCGCCCGACATCAAAGTGGTTCGGGCTTCGCGGTGAGTTACAACCATCAGTTAGCTTCCTTTGGTTTAGCTTAACTTAAATAACCCTGCAATATCCTCGAATAATTTACAAGCCATTTTAACTTCCACCCGATGTATTTAAAACTCCAGATTGTGTAAAGCGAATTAATATTTAGCTATTGTTTATTCAATTTCGTCAAAGTTATCCATGATTTGTTATCTAATCAATCATAGTTAATACGTTTATCACGTATTTATTTATTTCATTAAAATCGCGCATGATTTATCTGGCTATAATTGATACATAGGAGTGTCTAAGATTTATGTACGTATCGGTTTCTTGCAATCGGTGGAAAATCTGGGAAAGCTCGACCGAAGCACGAATCGTTCTGGAAACTGGAACATGTTTAACCGACTACCCACTGCCTCGATAAAAGAAACCGGTTCGCGGTAGATTTACCGATTTAAGCGCTCACTTGCTGGGAAACCTTACTGTGGATTTCAATTTCGTTCATACCGCTGCAAATATTTCCCTCCGTCACGCGTAATTTAATTGTTTGATCGATTTAAAGTTGTTCGAGTCAACTCAGGGGAGCTAACATTTGAATATCATTATTGGACGCCTCGATATAAAACATTTATAGTATCAATAAATTGATGTAATTAAATTTGTATTTACATGCAGCGTTCATATTATCAGCACATTCGATCCACGAAAATCGCGATTTAGTAATTATAAAAGTTTTCATCTATTCGATAATTGTGTAAATATATTCTGAGTTTAGTTTCCTCAAAATACACGAAGCGTATTTGCTCATAAATCTGATGTTTCTGGATTGATATTAAGTATAACTTTAAAAATATTCAATGTCCGTTTAATTTAATCAGAATTCTCTGTAGTCTGGAAAGAACGTTACCTCTCATGTAAATGTAAGCGGTCCCTCGCATATTGCGCCTGGTGAGTACTATCAGGTTCAGGACATTCCCAACGATTCCCAGGCAACAGATGGTGGGCAGTACGATGCCGTAGCTAATTCGCCTGAGCATCGTGATCCGAGGATCCTCCAGGACCTCGACGTCCTCCGGCAGCAGGCATATCAGCGGCTCCGTCGCGTTCATCTTGGTTCCCCGCCGCTCTTTCTCTCTCCGCGACTCGCGTCCGCTCTCAGTCGAATCGTTCCACATGCCGCGATACCGGAAATCGATCGGTCCGAGGCATCAGCGATCAGAGAATCGTCGAGACACCCGTCACGGTTTGAAAAAATAATTGGCTACGCAACAGGTGCAACTTGGACAGAGTGTCGCGCTCAGGAGATATTAATCGAAACGTTTAATTTTCTCTATTTTATGGAGGAGTCTGAACGTGCTCTTCCGGATAATTTGTACGCTGCCATTTTCCTCGGGTAGAATCGTCATCTGTTCACCTGCAAGCAAGACGTTCGAGTCCTTCGAATATTAAATCTGAATCGTCGATATTTTAAGCTTAGAAATTTCAAAACAGAATTGTTTCAGTTTTTGGAGATTCTCTGTTAGGACGTGGAGAAATTGTAACATGGAATATCGGGAACTCGGGAAACTTTAATTAAACCCGTAGTTTTATACCGTCGTAAACACGTTTGTCTCGACTTGTTCCAATCCTTCGTCCATTTAATACCTTAGGTTCTTAATTAATTTTCATACGGATGAACGATGCATTTATTTTTGAATTACAATTTCTAACTAGGTCTTCTCTATTAATTATTTTCAAAGGAAAATCGTAGAACGGATATATGTAATTCCGTGGTGGCATGGAAGGAGGATAAAGGATAAAGTTATAGGTGAACGCGATAATGGTGAGATTATGCGTCATTGATACACAGCGTGAACCTCGGCGACGTAGCATTCTCAAAGCAGGGGAATAGTTTTCGTAGGGTGGTTAGCTGGGTGAAGACATTTATCTATAGTACTTAGGAAACCGTAAACAGCATTCGGGTGACTATAAACGGAACCATAAAGGGACAGGGGCGTTCCTTCATGATGTGATTTCGATTTATTTAAGACACTCAAATCGTTTCGCAGGAATTCCGATCTCTACGATAGAAACAAAATTATTAGAAGATAAATATGTTACTCTATATCGTTTTATCACTGTGATCAATTTTTATAAATCATTTTATTCACTCGTTATGAGTCTCTCATTGAATTTTGATAGATGTAGAATAGTTTCAGTTCTCGAAAGAAACTTAGCAACCTCGTACAACCGCAGACGTGACCCGTTGTAACAAATTCCTTCAACCTCTGCGTCCAGCTGCGACTCTAATAATATCCATATCTTATTATACATTCGCGAAATTGACCATAAACTTGGAACTTTACAAAACTGTGTTCTGATTTCAAGTTCTCGTATACACGTGCTATACGAGATCTCGTATCAATTTATTATGACATATCCAGGAATCGTCGATATAAATATGTCGATGCACAGTTTAATCGATTCGTCGGATAGACTATTAAACGATATTCATATTATGCATACGCAAACAAGAATCCCAATAGAGAATTTCTGCGCTCCTACATGCAATCTAGTTGAATTCGTGAAACTGAGCCACTACAACGTGATCGGACGATACGTGAATAAAGTAAAGTACTGTACGGAATTTTCCGCGGGATGTAGTTCGGTAGAATCGCGTGTCGGCTCGACTCGATTCACGTTGGCGCCACTTTCTCGCAGGGATCTCCAGCTGGCAAATGGAAACGACCCGGGAGCTCTGTTAATTTCGTTCCACCGAGGAAACCCTCGTTCTGCGATACGCTCTCGAACGTCTGCGCGTTAATTCCAATACTTTTCAAAGATCAGATTCGGATCTCGAGCACCAGCCGAGGAAAAGCTGCAAATTCTTTTGTACTTTTCAGAGACTCGAATAATTTCCTTCTCCGTTTCTATATTCATTACTGTGGATTTTTTTTTATACAGAATGAAAAATTCATTGATTTATAAATGAACTCTTGAAATTTCTGTTGCCTCACAAAAATAATAATGTGTTACATGCATTCTATTCTCTTCTATAATTGCATAAGTCTGATAATCCTTATTATTCGCATTCGATTTATCAAACAAGTCTGGTTTATTTCAAGAGGTAACATCTTTAAAACGAGATTGTGGCAAGATTAATATCTAACAGTAAGTAAGACACGGATTAGATTAGCTCCGAGCCTTTCGTTATCGAATCTCGCGATATTCTATAGATATACGAATTAATTTCACAGCGCGGTATATACGTAAGTCACGTGCCTAGAAGCGGGAAATTACTTTCTACCGCGAGATTATACCCGAGCTGTTCGCTCCAAAGCGACGACACGCATTCGAAATTGCGAAGATCGACGTCACATCACGAAGTTTCATGTATTAATCGTCCACACACGACAAAAGAATTTTCAGAACTCAGATGGAAACTCGTTATCGATTTGTAAAGACGTGAAAACTGATATAATTTTCATACATGATCAAAGAATGCAACGTGCCTGTAATAATTTTTAGTTTTTTATTTAATAATTGGCGTATTGACCTACGCATTGAAGTGGAGAGATTTAGAAAAAATTAATCGGTTTCTGAGATCGTGACGGCGCGTTAAGCATCGTCAAGGAGTGGAAAACCGTGGGATAAGGATCTGCTGGATATGGAAGCTCTCCCTCGGTAGTCGTGTTTCATTAGCTATGATCTTGAAAGTAATTCGCCGAGCTGCTTTTCTCACGGAGACGCGTGCCTTACTTCTTTTCTTCGCGTTTAAAGACTCCGAGATCATGAGAGGATCTCCGCGTAAAAAGGTTTTAGGTTCGTGCACAAATAAGCTCGCTGGAAATGCTAGTGAGATAGCACACGTGTTTTACACGTAATACTATTAAGGATGTATTGGCTATACAGTCAATCCCAAATGTTTGTGTACCTTAGAAAAACGCATTTCCTATAATTAAAAAGAAATTAGACGTTGGAA
>NW_017177008.1:105758-129278 GCF_001652005.2 Ceratina calcarata
AAAATATCGAAATGATAATGACCGGAACGCTCAAGTACAGAAAATGAGAAACGAGTACATAATTGTAATACCGATATCATTCATTAATCACTTAAGTGCGCTCGACGTGTATACACGTCGAACCAAATCTCTATTACGGTGCTGTTGACTTGTATACTCGTCGTGTAAAATAAAAAATTACAAAATAAAAAGCAATGTAATCCTTCCTCGTTTTTCGTAAAATTTGTAATAGGACCATTTGCCCTGCGTTCGACATGTGTACTCATCATTGCTTGATTTTAATTTCGCACTCTGCGGGGGATTTTTAAAATTAAATTCCGCAGTTAACAGATATATTCATTTTGTATATACAGTTTTGATAAAACTGATGAATATTTGTTCTACGGTGATACGGCGTGAGATCATCATTGAGTTCATGAAGGTACGTCGGTTGATAACGCGGCTAAAGTCCCGCACCGTATCATTTGCTCCCCGTAATCGGGAAACTTTTTTCTACCGGAGGGTCTCCGATGGGATCGTGACTTGAAAGACAAAACCCTCGTTCCCTCAATTACAGAAAAGATGACGGCGTATCGGATCGAGGGAAGTTTGCTAACTTCGTCGAACAAGTGTCAGACATTATTAGGATCTTCATTTATGATAATTCCTCTAGATCTAATTTTTCCCTAAATTAAAGATCAATTACATTGTAAGATAGTTGACAGATAACACAATATTTTTTGTAACTATTTATTACTATGCGATTATGTAATAGCTAAGATTGCAGTTAATATTCATTGTTTAAGACATTATCCTGGAAAATACTGTGATTATTCCTGAAAGCCCCTGCGAGACCCATCTGGTATTAATGTACCCTCCCGTGAACTACATCGGAATTCAGTTATAATGCCTGCCACATTTAAACAAGGAATTATACTAATTTCAGTGTTAGTAATTCCTATTTAAAGCTTGTATTAATGTCGCTTGATGGGAATGTATGATAATTTGAAGAAACAAATATCCATAATTCAGACACGTCCCATCGGAAGTAACTCAGGTGCTCGCGTTGTGTCTGATGAGTACTTCTGAGGACAAAGACGGTTGACGAGGTGCTTTAAGGTCGCCCATGCATTAACGCTTCCTCCTTAATTATTTCAGTAATTTCATTGCAAACTACATCAATTGGTCTTAAAAAATCTTTTAAACTTGTTCAAATTTTGTAACAACTTGCAATTTTATTAGTAAATTAATTATAAACCGAAATATTCATTGACGAATTAATTAACATCAAATCCAAATTGTGTAACACACGCAATCGGTGCGATTTTATTAAGGAATTAATTATTATTAACGTCACATCGAAATTATACGACAAACATTTGATTCTAACAGTGGTTCGAAATGGATACGTACCTTAAAATGAACATTCCTGCACTTTGTACAGTATCTCACAGGAGATAAAAACGCGCGTGAAGCGGAGTAGCCGCGTTCCAGAAAACGATGGGGAAGGTGAGGCGCTTGGAAGCGAGTCGCGACGCGGACTGAAGAGTTTCCGCGACGTAAAGTTTCGTAGACACGTCACCGAACGCCGGGACGCCAGGATGCCGCGACGCATGCGATCCAGGATCAGGATACGAAACGCGTACGGAATCTAGACGTAAGGAATTCCTTTGAGTATCAGATTGCCGATCTATAGGGATTTGAATATCCTTTATCGAAACTATTCAGCTGTAAAGCTGAATGATCGAAACAGATTAACTCTCTCGAGTTCCATGTTAGAATTATCGTGCGCTCCGATGAACGATAAAAGCATGAACGATCAAATAAATATTGAAATGATATGAGAAAAAACAGCATCCCATGAATAGAAGTCTGATTCTAAATCTGAATATTGTAGGCGCGTGGGAATTAGGTGTGATCGGGGAACGTATTAAACGAGGAATGCGAAGATCTGCGGTAAAATGCATTTGTGGTACCTCGCTCTCATCATCCAGGAATGATTATATCGTGTAATTTATTACCGACACGCTACCTCACGATCCATTGTCATCGCATTAATCGAACGCGCCTCAAGATATAGATATTCAGGTCGGGAATACAGATTACGAAACTTCCCATTACTTTCTTTAAAGAATCATTACTGGAGAAAGTTTGATAAATCTCTTTAATTAAAAATGAAATTATTTTTCTATAATAACTGAACGTTTGCAATTGATCGCGATAGAGGAAAACGGTGGAACTTAAATGGCATGCCGAGTTCCGAGAATTAATTAAACGTTCAATTTAAGATCGATCGAGTAGGAGCGCTTCTCGTTGTAATGAAGGAGTAAACGTCAACTGCAGCTTGTCACGTGCCGTGTGGGTGCAGTACTCGATATTGTATCACGCGTCGGGGCTGATGTTGCCAGCAGTTTAATTATTGTTGGCAACTGTTTAACTCGAGCGATAATTTTAAATTTATTACTTACGTAATTCTATCGATGCATTAATTATATCAGTGAATCGCGTATGCGGTGGCTGTCGGTAAGAAATACTTTTGACAGGATTGGCATTTATTATAGTAAATTGGAGACTGAGTTTCATAAAAATATCCACTTTATTTATCCAACTGGTTTCTGCGTGTCCCTTCGTATTACATACAATAGAGTACTAATAATAACAGACGTAACAATGATTACGGTAACGCGTATACGATAGAGATAATAGTAATAACGAGCATGGTATTTTCGTAACGGGACACATTTAAACGCATTTCAAACATATTACATTCCTCTTGACACAGTAATTGTTCGTTATATAAAAGTCGTTTTATCAAGTGCTTTACAAAAATGGATTGCGATACACCAGAAGTCGGGCGTATCGATTATATATCACAAGATCACTAAACAGCGAGCTCTTACTCCGCACGCAAAGAGAACTAAGAGAGAGAGAGAGAAAGAAAAACAGAGAGAAAGAGAGACGCAAATTGGAAATTGGTTCCTTCGTTCCAAGCTAAATGCCTAAGAGAAATCTGCTACATAGCAAGATCGATATCGAGACACGGATTGGGCCTCGCCAATCCAAACATTGTTCTAAATTTATGACCGCGTACTGAAAACATGAAAACCGCGTCTAGAACAATTTCGTTGGACGTCTACGATAATTTCCTACTGATAGATTATACGTTCAATTTTGAGGGGGAATAGATAAATCGCTCGTGCATGGAGTAGAATGAACGAGAACCGAGACAAAAAATGTACGTCTAAAAACTACAATTGAGGTTTTTTCTGCTACGTAAAAATATACAAAAAACGGGCGAGGTTAATGCTACTTTTAACTATGGATTCCATCTTTTCTCGGTACTTTTCAAACACGTTGTTCTGCTTAGTGTTTCGGAATAGTATCACAAGACGAGATACGAGTCTTTTTTACTTTCGACCGCGCCGAGACCGATTAAGATTTCAATCGTACTCGCGGGAAGTCTCTGTTTTATTGAACAAGCAATCCCGCTCCTCCTGAGTAGACGGGATGTCCGTTGTCGTGGGCCTCAAGACCTTCGGCAGTTTGCTGACTTTGCTAAGACCCTCGGTGAGACCAGTGTCCCCGGAAACGCTAGAATATAAACTGAGATCGTCATATTAGAATTGACCAAGGTATAAATAATAAATACGAACCCAGTTCACCTAATAGAAAAATAAATGACAAAATCAAATTCATACTCACACAACGTCCATCTCATCGTCGTCATCGTCGTGCGCCATATCCTCGTTGTTCAACGTGAAATAGGGATTCGCCGATGCCGCTCGGAACTTGTAACCGGTGAGAACGAAGAATACGTAAGTAGACATCTCGCGGAACATCTCGTCCAGCCATTCGTATTGAAAAGGTACCCAAATCTAGAACGTTTCTTATAGAATTTGAGTGATTCGGCGGTAACGATGATTCATTACCTTGAGTAAGTACACGATGCTTCGTGTGAAGTAAATATAACAAAATATCATGATGTAGAAATGCTTGAAGAGCTTAAGCTTGCGCAAGTTGACGGCCGCCTTGCCATCCGTGTGGGCGGCCTCCTCCACGTGTTTGATGCTCCAGCCCACTGGGAATATGATCGCGCCGCAACAGAGCAGATCGACGAGGATGAAAACGTCCCGCCACGTTTTGTACTCGATGTCTCCCTCCTCGCTCTCCTCAATTATTATTTCCGCCACGTTCGCCAATATCTAAAGAAATCTTGTAATTACCTCAATTTTCTTATGCACAGAAAATGATGTATCTTCTCATACTAACTTGTAATGGTATCGCGATCATAAACAGTTTCTTATCTTTATCGGCTAAAATGTGTTTAATGAACGTCCACCCAGTACCGATCAGCATGATCGTGATGAACAGTACGGCTCCTTTCAACAAATGAGTGATGTAGTACAGAATCGCCCAAGCGGCGACGTGTTCTCCCTTCGTTTGAATGAAATGATAGTTAATCCCGTGAAAGAGCAGCGACATCGATTTCAAGTATACCAAAACTGCCATCAAGTAATGAATTTTGAAAACTGGGTGCCTAAACGAAAAGATGTAACGTTACAAAAATGTTGTGAAACGTTGGTGCGTTGATCGCGGGGCTCTTACTTGCTGTTCTTCAGGATGTATACCCAGAAACAACCCGACAGGAAGAACAAAAGTGCCATCATAAAATAAAGAGCCGGCAGGGGCATTTCGCCCGCGCTTAAGAAGTTCCCGTTATTTATTTCATATATTTTTACCTGTGAGTCATGGATAATTATAGTACAGAGTATAAAGTGAAACTCTACACAGGAAGTCTCGAAGGTCTTACCTTGAAATCCACTGCAACTTGAGTGTCGTATTTATAGTTTGGACAATTGTGGAAGAAAAGATTGTAGAGTCCCTCCTCTTCGTCCGTGGCGACGTACATAGCAAAAGTCGTGTTGTAGTACCGTTCCCCATTGATGACTCGTACGGAGATCGGTAGCTGAAGACGAGAGCATATGTTGTTCTCCGATCTGGGCGCGGACTCGTCTTCGACGGCGGCTCTTTTGTTACCTGTTAATCAGATCGGAAGTTAAATCAGAGTCGTCGCGAGCTAGTTGAAACATATTATCAGCGAGCGTGAAATATGCCAATCTAGAAGATAGTTACCTAACCAGAACCCTCAAAAATACTTCAGTTTCGAGTTATTTATAAGATTGAGGACGAACCGCGTTAATTATAGCGTCTCTCATCTCGGTGGTGTTCGATCACCGATGCGTTACGCCGGTGCCACATTCCAGGAGATATCGATCACACTCGCATTTAGTCCTCCGAGGGAACGCTTCTCGATACGACTTTTACGATCAAAAAAATGCTAAACCCTGAACTATTCTTTAATTCAAATGAGAAGCCAGGAATATATTGGGAGAAATCTTTTTACAGAAATCATCTCGACGTGTTATGGAGATTCGAGATCGCGTTGAAAGAAGAATCAATTGGTCGTGTTAAATGTCAAATAAATTGCTTACATACAAGTTCTATCATGTCCTACGCACGAGATAAAAATTATTTTATCTTTCTAACATTTCATCATCAATCGTCGACGTCCCGAATAACTGTGATCAATCGCGAATTCCATCATATGAGAAATATGTATTAACGGTTTTAAGGTCGCGATCGATGCAACTCGTGCCAACTCCTTCCACCTGTTAGCTCATGTTGCGATTTAAACGTGTCTCTAATATTAGCGAGATACCGCGTTAAAAATAACTCGCGGATGTTACTTATGTTTATTTTCGGTACATTAAATTAAATCGATGATAATAAACACGTATTCCTGGATCAACGTTGGAAAGACCGTATTTATAAATCGGATTCGTGCAATCGCGCCATTTAATTAAAAAATTGTACATAAAAATGTGATGAAAAGGATAATGAAATCTTAACGATCTGGTAAATGACATCTTATTATTTAATTCGCGGGAGCTTTCGCTGAAGTAATTTCCTACACTTGGGCAGTGGCCAAAATCAAAAGTACGTAGTCATCGCATTAAATCTCTGACTGCTGAAGAACCTCGTTCATTCCTCGTGTTAACGCGTTTCTTGCTCTCGAATAAAGGAAATAGTTTCGTTTTCAATGTCAGGAATGATAGCTAGACTGCGGTATTCTTATGCAATATGAAAATTCAGAAAGACATCTTATCACGTAAGACATATGTATTCACTTTCGATAGAATATTTCGCATTCAATTCTTTTATTGAAATTTGCAATCTAATAATTACGAAACTATTTCCCTCTAATATTAATTCAGGAAATTAACCGTTTGCAATTAACTTACCGTGCGAATAACGTTTTCTTCGGGGGAAAAGGACATCGTCGCTGAATTGGAAGGAGTCTCTCTTCTCCCGATATACCGATAGCCTACTGGAGTCTTTATAAACATGCACGGCATGAACGGTTTGACTACAATTTACTTTCAATCTGTAACACGTCCGCTCATTCACGATTCCGTTAACACTTGAATTCGACGAACAATCGCGCGAGTTCTCATATACTCACAAATTATTTTTCAAGTCCATTGTGAAATATATGACTGCGATGTCGTTCCTCTGTTCGTAATCGGGTTTGACGCTCGAAATGTCTTGAAGAGTGCATCTCTCTTGATGGCTATCTAAATACGGATTCATCGCTTGGCTTAACGTTCGATCCAAACTGAATCCGAACTGAATCGTAGAAAAATACAAAGTACACGATTATACAAATAAGTGGATCTCTCGTTTCGTAGGGATAGGAGAATAATTGGTAGTCAAATCATTGGCGAGGATCGATCGGTTTTATTGCGTTGAGTTACATGCGTTTTAAATAGCGGAAGTAGTAGTCGGGAAATAGGAACAGGTGGCCGTGGGACGCGTTGCATTTTACTCACCACGGCATTCTCGTCGTAAGGTTCAGCTCTGAAATTCGTTAGGTTTACATCGAGAGTGCCGCCTTTGATAAAGCCGAAAGTGCTAAGGGCGAAGTTTCGCCGTACATCTTTCTGTAACATGCGACATTTGTAAGTGTCACGTTCCGTAACCTAACGATACGGTTCTCTAACGAGTGACAATCATAATTTCAAGACCGCAAGGATTCTAATTTATAGCCATAATGACTCGTCGATAAAACGGCTAAGGAAGTGTATAAAACGTACGTAATCTAAAGTGTATCGATAATACTATCGGAAATTTGTATTACACGCTTACAGAATTGCTGCCCTTTAACTTAATTAGCGATCGCGCAGCCTATGTAAATAACGCAATTAATTGACACGCGATCGACGTAACAGAGAAATAAAAGTTCCGACGTAGTGATCGGTAAATATGCACGAGTCGTCGCTAGATATTCGTCGGACTAACCCGTATCTTGAGTTCATGAATTCTCCCGGTGGTCAGAGAGAGCATCGACATAGTCCAAAGGCATATCACTGTTAATACAGTCGGCTGCATTTTGATTAATTTTTATTTCACCAGAGAAATGTCACATCACGAAAATACAAAATAATGGAGCGTCCACGATAATCAATCCGTGCTCGTCGATACATGAGCATAAACTGAGCATGAACGGCGGAAATTCTCGTCCCTGACGGCAGAACGGATAAAACGATATACAGCGCGCAACTTTTCGAACCATTCTCCACGTCCGAACGAGTGAAACTTATTTATCTCATCAATAAAACTATTATAATAAAGACGTCGCATTCGATCGGCATCAGATGCAAGCACAATTTGTAAATTATTTATTTGTGCAGTATGTACAAAAATGTAGAGGAATGAAGCTGAGACTTTTGGAAATATGTATATACAAATAAACCTTTGCTATTGTTTTATATATCTTCGATCTTCAATTTATTACGACCTTGACAAATCGATCTATTAGAAAAATTAACATTTTTCTGTTTAGAAAATTGCTTATTCCACTTAATCCTACAGCTTCAACGCGAGATGGCATCGCAATGCCCTTTCGACTCGTATATGAAATACATTGAACTGAACCTGTGCCAAAGAAACCTACATGTGCCTATTTTATTTGTTTTAAATTGTAATTTAAGTTGTAATTCTTTAATTTTCACGATTGAACATACATTCCTCGTTTGCCGGTTGATCTGTGTGTTTTGAATCGTGGTTGAAGGAAGTGCTGTAATGGAAAAAGATTTTGCAGCGTTGAAACTGTTGGATTCAGATGCTGACTGGAATTTAACAGAAACTGTCGATTATTCTAAGACACCTTCGTCGCAACGACTTCATATAAGACAAACCTTGGAGTCCGAAAAGCAGTTTAACTTGGTTAGACAATTCAGTTACGAGCAAATTTTAGACAGAAATGAATCTATAAGGTAAATTATTAATATTTGTAGGCAATAGACAATAATGTTTCATGAACGATCATTTCTTTTATTGATTACAGGCAGGCAAGATCATTGGAGTCTCCACGGTTTGACAGTGAATACCGTAACGAGGCTCAAACAACAGAATTTTTCAAATCTCCCAGTCGACAATCGTTCAAAGGTAACAATATATTACACGCTCCAAAATTTGAGTTGAGAAGAACAGTGAGCGAGACCCAATGTAATGAAGTAAAAAATGCCATAGATACAAATAAAGTTACATTCCGTTTACCTTCCTTTAAATCAAATGTGCCAAATCAATGCCCTGATGGTCAACCTAAGGACTTTGATAACATAAATAATGTAATAAAACAAGAGAACGTTGTAACTAATGTAAATAAGAATACGTATCAGAATGTAAAAAGTAAATTGAGGCCTCTAGTAGCCAAGAGTAAAATTCCGGCTAAACAGAAGTCACACATGTGCTACTACAGCTGCTTGACGCTGTTTGCACTGCCAATAATTGCTATGATACTTTCACTGTTTGTAAATTTGAACGTGCACACAATTTGTCACCGTGCAACGCTGTTCTCCAATGCCAGTCAGAACTTGCAACAGGCGATACATGGGCAGGATGATTCAGTCTCGAAAATCATTACACATTTAGATCAGGACTTTTTTTACTTAAAAGTACTGTGCCTCGTCGGTGGCACTGGTGTTGGTAAATCATATACTGCCGAGATCATAATGAAACATTTCCCCTTGCGAGAAGAAATTTTTACGTACGACTTATTAGTAGACCCTTTGTCAGACGAAACTAGTTTAAGCTCACTGGAATCCTTTCACTTAATAATAATGGAGAATCTAAAACTGAGGAATCTAGATATCTTCGTTAATGTGATAGAAAAGTTGAGTAAGAAGAAAGACAAATGTATTACGATAATAGCTATTTTTAACGTGGCAGAGGTGGATGACAATTTAAAGAGAAAGATCGACTTGGCGCAAAGTACAAATAAGATCGCCGAAGCGTTGGCGCATAAAAAAATAGACAGTTTGATCGTACCTTATCAACCATTGACCGAAGATGTTTTAGAAATGTGTATAATAAAAGCAGCGAGAGATAGCGATTTAAAATTGACGTCGAATCAGATTAATGAAATTAAACAAAGCTTGCTGCAGTCTGGTAGCGGCTGCAAGGGAGCTCACGCTAAGGCGCAAGTTATTGGTCGATCGGCAGACGTTAATTAATTTAGTTAGTTATTCTTGTTACACATGTTCCTCATTAAAATATATTGTAAGTTTGAAGGCTGTTACGTGTGATATCATTTTGCTATAATATTTTTAACGCGTTTTGTAGAACCCATGTAAGTTCTACATAGTTTTTTGTAAGAAGGACTTTGCGTTAGACGAAGATTGTATACGTAAGCTCAATAAAAAATATATTTGATAACTGTAACGTGAATCATTTCATAATTCCACAGATCGACGTTCCGTAGACGGAACATTCCTAGGAATAGAATTACATTTCACTTTCGGCGAACGCTGAAACTATTGCGTGTCAAGACTCGGTAGAAAAAAAAAAAACAGTAACAAAACCGTTACGTAGACTTATGTCAGTGTTGCTAACGTTATGCAAAACTGTAACAATCACTCCACCGTTTCCCTTCCTTTACAAACTCCACCCCTACTCGCGACGACGTCTCTTCAAGCTTTGCCGCTGGTCTATCCTCGTTAAATTATACCCCGACGATGAGTAATATAAAATGCGATTAATAACTGAACCATGCCTACGTTGATATTATCATTATAGAATATTTCCGGCTTTCATTTAAGAAATGATTTTAAATGCTGCCTAAAATCTAGTGAGAGATTGAAGCCAATAAAAAAGAAATTTCCTAATTATATACACGTTACGTGGCCCGATGACGTAAGGTAAAATCAGTTACGTGAAAGAATACGGAGGAGTCATTAGATAGTAACACGATTATGCGTTTATAGAATTTTATTATGACCAATTAGTACGATTCCTTATTCTACAAATATTAACAGCGATTAGTATCAATTTCGAATCGACAATTTGATAACTAAAGGAGAATTCCCTGTTTAATTTTTAATAGCAATTCTATCAGAATCTTCTAAAGAATTCTTCTCAATTTTTTAATACCCAAGTTACACGAATACTTTTTACCTGAGAAAAAGAAATGCGGTTTAGAGACAGTTTTGCAATGAACGTTTTGAAAAAAGAAAGGTTCGTTACGAAATGAAGCATTGTCGTGCGTTTAACAACGATCAGTCCCCGCGTCTATAAAAGAGAGGTGAATCGTGAAAAACTTGCATTTTGTTTTGCGTGCGACATTGGGGTTTCACGCTTACTCGATTTGATAGAAGGCTACGTACGAGTCGTCCTTCGAAGGGACGTTGTTCCTCCGGTTCGACGGCGGATAGAACTGAAGGAATACGAGAAGGCGGAGCCAAAAGAAAGGTGTAACTGGAAATTATAAAAGAGCGCTCGACGGAAGAGAGGAGACAGTCTCCTCCACGGCTCTAACAGTCCACCTGCGCGACCACGAACCCGGGTACGTTCTTTTTTTTCTCGTATTCCTTAGCGTTTTCAAAATCGTTTTAGATAAAATATTATTACGTGATCGTGGTAAATACAAGTGTCCTAGGATATAAAACGAGAGTTGGAAGAGTAGTGAGTATACACGTATTTACATATCAGACATTAAAATAAATTAAAAATCTGAACGCTCGAGCGTGTCTCATAAAAATATTAAATGCGCATATAAATTCCGTGTTTCTAAAATTTATACTCGCTTCTAATTCTCTGAATCGTCGCGACAGTTAAATTCTTTTTATCATTAGCTCGCGTTCTAGTGGTACAGTGATTCAAATGCGTTTAGACATTTCGATCACGGCACCATTCTTCTCGATGTACGTACATGCATACCTTCATCGAATCAATGCGGCAGGAATTTTAATCGCGGGCCTTGATTGCAAAGGTCAGAAATCGTGAAGGCCAAGGACGCAGGTCGGACCTACTTATCATCCCCCTTTGTTCACGATTTTACAAAACCGTGCGTCAAGTACATATCCAATATTTAATATTGCATACGATCAATGAAATTGTTTACAATGTACGTAACTATACGTACGGTGCATACTAAAGATTTACCCAGTGATACGAAATGTTTATTCTCAATATTTAACATTCGTTGAAAATCCACGTCTCATTTGCTAGAGTGAATTTGAAATAAAATACGAACAGGATTTAAACTGCTGATCTCATGTACTTAGTTAGTAAAAAATGCAAAGACTTAAAATACACGATTTTAAAGGATAAACGAAGTCTCGGTTTGAATTTCATTTCGTAAATCGATTTCACGAAGACTTTACTTTGCGTAGAATAATGGCAATGGAAATAGGCAAGTTTTTATCTGTTACAGTAATTTATGCAAGTTACCGCATGTATTGCCGCAATCCCTTCAATCGGCGTCGAAGAAAGAACTTTTGTAATAACTAGATAAGTGGCACTTTCTACGCGGAAGATAGTTGCGCGGCCTATTTCCTTTACTGGCATTACGTGTGGTGATATATATCGAGTAACAGACTTCGAACGCGAGATTTCAGTTATAATCAGGAAAATCGTTCATCACTTTTACGGGTCCGATCGCCATCCGGGTTCTTAAAGAATTCTCAAGGATTTCAGGATATTCGGCGCAACCTTTTAGCGCTTTTGATATTTATATTGGACATCCATGTAAATGACGTTGATAAAAAAAGCTGTTGACCAGACAGACCTTGGAGCACATTTTTTTATTTCATTTAATAAAATATGTTTCGAATAAAAACGACTTTTATCATTTAATCGTTGTAACATACTCAGGTTTTAAATACATGAAATCTCCAATCTCTATGGATGTTAAGTCGATTTAAATGCTTATCGTGGAGATCGAGATTCTATCTGGTAATAGAGATAGAAATTAAAGAACGTTAAACGGGATTAGTCATTAGAAAGCAAACAGATTAAAAAAGATTATCTAACTGGCGAGGCATGGAAGCATGTTAGTCGGCCGTGTAAAATCGGAGAACAAAGATGGGCGAGCAATCCAGCCGATTGCATAACCGGAGAAAGTGATTGCGAAACTAGTCGTTACCTTCTCGAAGTACACGTAATACCCCTTCGGTAGAGTTCATACTCGGTCGAACATTATATCATATAAACCGACGAAGTAGTTATGTCACGAAATGGCCAGGTCTAACAAATTGCGAAACTTCTGCGTGATTCGCAGAAAAAGAAACTAATTTTCATTCACTCGAAATATTAGATTCCGTTAATCCCATTGATCGCTCTCGGTATTTTATTTACGAACAATTAGAACAGCTCGTTATATCAGAATTATGTTTGAAGAGCAAACGAGATTCTGGTTCACATTCTTTGAAACTGTAAACCTGTTGTGCATAGAAATCCTCGGTCTAATGGGAAACGATTTTTTAGAATACTGTAGCAATAGTAATTCGGATTTCGAAAAGCTCGAGGCTGCTCCTTCTGATTCGAATTAAAAAAAAAACGTAAAAATGGGAGCGGTCGAGTGGGTAACCACGGAAGACGATTACGAGTGTACCCTTCCGGAGGATACGCAGAAACTTGCCAAGGAGGAACTCAGGGAGGACAAGAATACACGAGATCAAGCCCTCCAACAGATACGTAATTGGATCAAGTTGAATCCGCGTATTCAAAACTGCCGTCTCGGTGAGAAATTTGTTTTATTCGGGGCCCACTTTAGTATTTCCAATATAATGACAGCAATATATTTTTGTTGATATCTCGAGAATTCTAAGTGTTTAACGATTGGAACAAACACCGAGAGAAAGGAATTTGATAGTATCATATATGCTCCTACTTGTTCTAAATACTAAAGTGGTAGCCAGGTCTGACATGGCTCTTTCATTCAAGCCACGTTTCTCGTTGGATAGATGCTCGATTTTTGCTAAGATTCTTAAGATGTAAAAAATTTAACGTCCCGATGGCGGAAGAGGCGATCGAAAGATACCTGTTGCTCCGCCAAGTATACCATCCAGCGTTTAACCATTTGGACCTGACAGAACCGACGATGGAAGAACTCATGTCCTTGGGGTAAAATTATATAAAAAGATTACAAATGATTTTATTTAATGACGATGCGAATGGTTTCTGCAGATATCTTTTCGCCGCACCCGGGCGAGACGCCAAAGGCCGACGCGTTATTATTGCGAGACCAGGTAAAATTTGTATCCGCGGGAATAGACTGCTGATATTTAATTTCGTCGATTCCATGGGTCGAATAATTTTCTCGACGATGCGAGACGATTATTAAGACGTCCGCGGTCTACCTGCGAATAATTCTGTGACGGATACGGCATTCGATTTCCGTTGCTCTATCACGTAACCACAGAATTATCTGATATTTTCATTTCACCCAGCATTTCCATCCGTGTAACAGGATTGCGACAGGTTTGCCCAATCGTTACGCGTGTGTACATGTATAATTATATTTCGTAGCTTCTAATTTCCGTGGAATTTCATTCTTAAATATCGGCAATCATTTAAGTAGCGAAAGGAAATTTTGCGACATGTTGCACACCGCATTGACTACCTCTTTCCGCGCGCGGTTTTCAGGTGTTTTCGATCCTCATAAGTATACGAATGCCGACATGTGTAGAATTCACGCGATCACTTATGAGGCTTTGATGGAAGACGAGGAGAGCCAGGTGCGAGGATTCGTGCATTTCGCGGACGGTGCCGGCGTCAGTTTCCCTCACCTGACGCTCTTCACCCCGAAGGAAGCGGTCCGCATCGTCAAAAACGGCGAGGTACTCGTATACACCAAAAACTTTCTAATTATTAATAAAATTCGTTGTCTTCGAAATTTGGATCATTATTATAGATGTCTTTATATTTAAAATATTCTTCTGAAAATATCAGAAATAATACACTTATATCAATTTGAAAAATGTATTTTAAGAACCGTTTTAAACTAATGTCGAAATCGCTTTATTTGGTGTAGAAAATCGTAGCCTAGTTGTAATACGAGACGGAGTGTGTATGTTTGACAAACTTCCTCTCCTATAGCAAGTCCCACCGGGAAGGATTATAAAGTATGTTTCACTTTCGTTGTTCGAAGTTTAAAATTTCAAGGCCACTGATGCAACTGACCATTTGGTAGAAGGCAAAACCGGTTTTTAAGACTTCTTTCACGCGTTCGATCGAACGATGTTTGCTCACTTTCGATACATGAGAAACTATTGAACCTTTCGTATTTATATTCACTGAGGAGAGATTACTAAGAAGTGGCACCTTATGGAACTTTGTACTGTTTACATAATCTGGTGAACTGACTTCTAAAGAAAATTTGTATCTCATTGATCGATCTTTTGTTTTACACGACTTCAAATCTAATTTACCGATCGATCGATCGATATCTAGATCGATTCTAAAGGAGTCATTCAAGATAAATTTCGTGATTCCAGAGGACCATACCGATGAGACACAAGGAAGTCAACGCTATTAATACGCACCCATCGTTAAAGTTCGCCCTAGATTTCGGAATGTCGTTGATCTCGGACAAGATCAAGAAGCGTGTCAAGATCTATACGAGCCTCGAAGACGCTATCAATCATAAAATGGACACGAGCCTGTTGCCGAAAGAATACGGCGGCACCATCCCCATGAAGGAAATGATTGGTAAGATAAATAGGTCGCAGGTTCAACGCATTTAAAAATACATGTGCCATAGTACGAAATGAAATTCGTATTGTAAAGATTAAAATGAAATCTGCGGTTTGAAATTTCAAATAATTGTTTGCTAGATCTCTGGAGAAAGGAATTGCAAGAGTTGCAACCGACACTGCTGAGCCACGACAAGATGCGAGTGCGACTGGACATGTACTCGGAAAAAGCTCGGGAAGGTGCAGTTTCAGCATTGAAACAAGGCTTTGGGTGTTCCGATATCGGCCAGAACGATTCTATGTACGGTCTTACCGGATCTTTCAGAAAGTTAGAAGTCGACTGATCCGAAATCATTAAAATTGTTTGCTGTAAAATGTTTTGCTTTGTGGACGAAAAGGAGCTATGTCGATTAAAATCTCGCGAGATTAACAAAAAAATGAAACGGAAGGAGGTGGACGTTCGATCTCGGTAGCAATTATAAGAATTCGATCGTATGTTCTTTTTTATTGAAGTACTTTTAGAATCTACATTACATAGCTTTCAAGAATTAGGCTTACGTTCTATAATTAAGATGCATGTCATTTAATTTTGATTGCTGTAAATATGATTATCTCAATGGAAATAAAGGCATATCTTTTTTTACTTATTCCATATCTATTAAAATCAAGAAGAGATCCAGCTGGAAATAATACTGCGCACTTGAGCTCTGGCCTTCAAGAGTTCTTGACCATCTGTGGGCGTATCGGTGTATAAATCTCGGCAATGCGACGAATCTAAAAATTAGTCACTCAATAAATCATCATTTTTATTTGTCAAAATTGGAGCACTTTTTATGAGGCATTACTTTTAATGAGTATCCCATATACTTGTTGATCAAGATTCGAAGAAAGAAGAGATAAAGGGTGCCACGGATCGATCTCTCCGTTAGTAAAAATCACTCTCCGCAAATCCGGATGCAAACCACCGTACATTAAGTTCGTCCTCTTAACTCTTCCCTTCAGAAAATCCATATTATAACTATAATACAAAAACCAGAAATTAGAAGTCAATGTTTAAAGATAGTTTCGAGAAAAATCGTTTCCTGACACTCACTATTTCCCATAGAAGTCGGTGCAGATGTCTATGTAGTATCGCAGGGGGAACAGCGTGCCAAAGATCGAATTCTTCGAATTTGAAGTCTGATAATTACCGAACTCCGTGCAAGTCTGATAATACCACAGCCTCACTAAAAATTCAACAACGATTTCCAATAACAAATTCATTCGATTCTTCTTTATCAAAAACATTGAATTAATTAATTCAAGATAAAAATCTCTTTGATTGATACTCACTGATATCGGATTGCGCGTCCCACGTTTCGTTCGCGTAGACCTTTACGAATTTTTTATAACTGCTTGGAAAACAGTTATTGCTGGACACCAACCGCGCCAATCTTTCGATAGGAGAACCCAAGTTCGAGGCAGTCATTTTCTCGCAGGTAGCTGCGATCATCGTTCGGCCATTTGTTACTTTATCGTATTGAACGATGCCAGCGAATGTCTAAAAAAACAGATAAATCTGAGATCAAGCATTCTCCAGTTACGATTTTTAAATATACGTACCTCTGCCAAGGTATTCATTAAGTAGCCAAGATCGTCAGGTGAAAATTCGATCGGATCGCATAAACTGAAATATGAATATTATACTATTGTATCTATATTGAATTGTTAATTAATTGGATGATGATATAGATGATAATTACTTGAAGTATGTTTTTAATTTTTGTAGACCGTCTTTGTCGGTGAATATTAATTTTTCTATCCCATCGAATGCAGCTTTGATCTCGTCGACGCATTTCTGACTGTACTTACGGAGCGATTCAGCCACGACTTCGTAATATTCTAAAAAAGATGGATTATCAACAGACCGCAGATTCAGAATATATAGTTTTAAAAATTAAGATTGATCTTATCAAGTATCACAGCAATTGTGTCTTATAAATGCATACAAATCCTCACCGAAGAAATCGGGTTTTGAAAAAACCGGAGCACTACTAGCCAACGCGCCCTGAATCAAATGAGGATACTTTAATCTGGCCCAACTGGCCATACCCCCGGCGTAGGACCCACCGAAAACGATCACAGTACTATTTTCAAATCCTTCTAAGTTCTTCCTACTTTGAATAAAGTACGCTAGGTCGGCCAGCGCTTGATCGACGCTCAGGTATTGCAAATTGCTCGAGCTAATATTTCTAAAAGCGTAAAAGCAAAAATTCGAAAATCGTTCGAGAATTTTGCAACGAGTTTTTAATGTGAGCAGAGTTAATCTTACGGAGTAGGCCTGCTTTTCCCGTAATAACGATGCTCGGTATAATACATGGTCGCGTTGTGTTTAGATGCGAGCTCGTACATCAATCCCGCTTCTAGAAAACCGTTCGATATCTCCCATTCTCCTCCGATCATAATCAAGATCGGACCACCTTCCTTATAAAAGTGCGAGTTCTTTAAGTACCGCTGTGGAAGAGAAACACAAACCCTGAACTCAATCCTAAATCGCAGATTTTTGTACGAAATGAATTTGTACATTAATTCGATTACAAAAGAATGATATGCATTTAATTTGCTGATCTTGTAAGTTGATTCATACCATCCACCAGGTACGATTATCGTGGGAATTGAAGTGATCGAGGGGCTGCTGGATCCATCCCTCAGTTATATTTTCTGTCGCTCTGTTCACGGCTTCCGGTTCCTCTAAACCGTGATAATGAAACCCGTGAAGGCCGACAGCGTCCCCAGGACGAGAAGCAAAGTACAGTAATATCAAAAAACTTAAACGAATCATTTTTTAACCGAGTTACGAAACACTAGAAGTCCACCTTATCCGGTAGACTTTACTACAATAAATTAGACTCATCCTCGCGCTCGGTTAAATTGGAGCAGCTTATCTGATAAGTCTATTGTCTGTCGAATCAGTGATCGAACCTGTCAGAATTAAAGAATAATCTACAGAATAAAATAAGTAGATTACGAAAACTGATACTTGAAACTTAGCACTGATTGCTTGTATTAGATAAGATAGACCAGCGAAAAAAGTTGGGACGATTGATTAACATTAAATTGAATTCATTTAATTATTTACAACAATAGTTCAAAACTATTTAAGTACAAAACAGTTTATTGATAAATACATTCTTCTGGGAAAAGGTAATTATAAATCTAGTAATTATTTCTTCGGTACAATGAACTTCAACTTTAAATCATCTGTACACGCGTTTACTACATTGCCTTCATTTTAATCCTCCGATTCTGTCGTAGCCCATTCATCGTCTGCTGTTTTTGTGCATCGCGAAGTTTCAGTCTTTTTTTCTTCTACGGTACTGGGAAAGTCTGAATCGGAAGAGTTCCCTGTGTTTTCAGAGTCATTCTCTTTATCCCATTTCAATTTCACCCGAGATATTCTACCCTGAATTTCTTCAGTGTTTGATTTATCCGATTCATTTTTTCTTAAAGAATCCTCGCATGACTCGTGTGATTTCTGTTTGGTTCTCTCCTGTTCTTCTTTGTCCTTCCTAGAATATCTCGAAGATCTGTGAGACTTGGAACGATGACTCCTGTCGCCCTTCGAGTATCTTTTATCGGAATGACTATCTTCATCCCTTTTACTTTGATATTTCTTCGAACGTCTACTGCCGTTCGAAACACTGTCGTCTTTGGTTTTTTCTTCGGAATGCTTTTTGGAACTCAACCGACGATGCTTGGTTGGAGTCTCGTCATCGGATTGTTCGTGTCGCCTCGATGATTTCTGTCTGTCATCGGAATGCCGATGTCGCTTCTCATTCCTCGACCGGTGTTCCACTTCCGGCTCTGGGGATTCGGACCACCTCCAATTCTTCCCGTCTTCCGCATCACTGGCGTCCTCCCATTTTGATTTATTTCTAAACAGATCAAAAACAAGGATCTAAATATTCCAAGTCGCAATTTAAATTATGAGAATCGTACCTGTGTTCACTCTTCCTGCTACTCGCGACTTCTTGAGACGATGCGGACGATTGTTTCGCCCATCTCGGAGGACTTTTGATATCGTACTCGTCATGAGGATTCTTGAAAGTATGTAGAAAATTACATGCCCTTCCTTTCGGACACTTGGACATTCCGCACACGGCACTTCTCCATGATTTCAAATTTACGAACTCGCAATTGAGCTGCCGGCCCGCGTACCAACGGCCCTTCAGTCTCCTCAACGCCCTCGCAGCTTCCCTCTCTGTGTGATATTCCACATAGAGGTTTCCACGCAAATGGACCTCCGTGTTGCAGCAATACTTTAAAGTTTTTATCCGCCCAAAGGATTCCAATTCCGGCACGACGTCTTTGTAGAACTCGCGGAAGTGCTGCCGGGTCTCGGAACTCTCGAACTCGAGCCCGATATCTGTGTCGTATTCGGCAGAGTTCTTTTCCAAGGAGAAGTGACTGTAGAAGCCGGGCACGAGAATCACCTTGCTTAAACATACGCGCCGATGATTTCTCGAACACGTATCCCCGTATCTGTAAAAATTGTTTCGATTACATATTAACAAATTTTATTTCTATCGAATTTTATAATACTTTTAAATAATTTACATTGAATATTAGGATTACATAATTTAGGATTCTTTAATTTGAATGAAAGAAATCCTTACCTGCAAGCACCAGTTTTGGTGAAGAAAGGACAGAGGTCTTTTCCCGGCTGGCTATCAATAACTTCCCGTAAGGCTTCGGGCGTTTTAATGCCATTATCGATATAATCGTCGATCTCTTTTAACAACTGTTCCCTCTGTTTTATCTCTTCATCCCTTTTACGTTTCTCCTCCTCCTGCTTCATGCGAATCGCTTCTTGCTTCGCCTCGAACTCTTCTCGGATCTTGGCCTCCTGTTCCAGCTGCTGCTGCCGAGCTCTTTGCTTCCGCTCCTGCAGTAATTGCCATTCTTTCTGCGCCCTTACCTATAGTAAACCGTATGGATATAAATTTAGAATCTGACAAACTCCATTCGTCAAGTTTACAGGCATCGCGTAATAACTAGCAGGCTTTGGTATCCACATTTTAACATCTTACGCAGGATTTTTCACGAAATAACCTTAGAACGTCTGCACGAACGTTTCCCATCGATAAAACAAAGTAATTTCGACGGTGACAGCGATAGAATTAATCCTAAACAAGTTTTTGAAATTTTACGAGTTCGAGGAATTGGGATATTCTTTTTATTACGTGTGCATGGAATAATATACAATACAAGTAACATAAAATACAATTACATATTTGGTTGATACAATGTAGATATTATAAAATTTGATATAATTGGCAAGCGCAATACAAATAACGTAAAATACAAGGATGTAATTAAACAGTTGAATGACATGGTACAAATAATATAAAATATAATTAAATAATTGGATGATGGAATAGAAACAGCATAAAATACGATGACAATTATTTTTACCTCTTCCTCCAGCCATAATTTTTCTCTTTCATCGTGCTCGGCCTTTTCTTTTTCTTCTTTCTCCTTCTCTTCAACTTCGCACCGTTCCATCCAACTCAAATAATCCGCGGTCTTTTCAAGTGCTGCCCTCAGGTTCTCCTCTTCCGCTTCACGCTCGGAGGCCGCTTCGCGACGCAGGCGTCGGCGTCGCTCCTTCTTCGCTATTCTGCGCCATTCCTTATGGCTTTTCCTCGTGCAATTTCCATCCATCGCCATGCATCTTCCATCCGGGAATCACTTTTACCACTTCCGAACGTTCGACTGTATTACAAGTTTTTTTACGTTCTGTGAAACGAACTCGCTGCTCGAAAGAATTGAACGAGAAAATCCGAGCAACGTGTGTGCGTCGCCATGTTATCTTTCGATCGAAACTCTTTGTCCCTATTATTTGAAATTCATTTCCAAACGCGAGCGAAATGTGCTCTCGACGTTTTCCTATTGCTGTATTAGAAGTTCAAATGAGGAGAATTTTCAGATTTTCAAAAAATGATGTCCTGTTGTTCTACTGTATTGATTTCAAAGAAATTATCCTCGGAATGATTTATTAGTCGTTAATGATATATTACGAATGATATAATTCAGCTATCGTACGCTTTAGAGCATAATATGTGAGAAAGTATGTGTTCTTCTTCATGGAATGCGATTATTAGGTCGTAAGATGAGTGGTGAGATGAACTCGTAAACTTTCTAGGGACTTTTGGTTCAATGTCACGGTCGCTGGTTCAATGTCATCAGTTTTAATAGCCATACAAACGCGGGACGATTTATAATATACGAATTACGTAACACATATGCCACTTACGCGTTTATTCTTTTTTATATTACAAGATTCTATTAAATAACTGATTGAATTTTGTATTTTAAATTTTTACGCAAATTATGACAGAGTGTTATAAAAATAAAAATGAAATTATGAGGATTCTAAACTCTGATTCCATCTTTATCCCCAACAAAATAAATGTGCTATTCTTATTCTCTCATCGAGGCCGTTTCTAAATAGTAACAGGCAATAAAAAGGCCTTTTAATTTTCATCATCTGCCAGAAGTTGAACGAACTGTTTAACGCCAAATTCTATTTTAAATGTTTGCATTCAACGTTACTGTTTTTACAGGACGTACAACGGATTCTCAGCGTTGACTAACTCACCATACCCGTTCGAAGTCGAAGAAAAATGTTCACATCATAATACGTCGAACTTGGAATCGAGGCCGAAATATATTACGCGAGAACGAGTTGAAATGTACCACGTGTTCCTGCGTGAATCATCTCGTAGAAAGTAGCTATTATCCATTTACGAAATTCGAAAGAAAGTGAATATCAAATTGCTGGGTGTTTAATTATGAATATTGAATTTGATTTCCTGTTTTGCATTTTCTATGTGGAATTCGTTTAGGAGCTCGTTGGTACGCTCCTGCGACGGTACCGTTATGTTTGACAGAGCGTTGAACCACCGGCACGTCGAACCACCTTGGGATGGAACCTGCTCGCGGTAAGTGCATTTTTGTAACACAAGTCGAACGAAAACTAATACCTGTGTCGCTCAAGAGGATCGTCAAGTAAACGTAGACAGAATAGGAACGAGTGATAAAACTGATAAAAAATTATCATAGCGAGTGTCGTTAGTGCTATCGGAAGTACCGTACGTTTTCGTTTTTACTTTACAATTATAAACAGGACGTAGCACATGTAAGGAAGTGCGCGTAATCAGACTGCAAGATGAAGTGCGTTTGAGTGTCAATTAATTTAAACATAATGGAACAAGTGAAAATGGTGGCGGACAACGGACACGTCGATGGACAGAAGGAGAACACGAGGAAACGGAAGTCGAAGCTCTGGGCTTACGTGTTGTGGCTGTTCGGAGGTCTATTCGGCGCGCATCATGTTTATCTCGAACGGGACCTTCAGGCTCTCGCGTATTTCAGCACTTTCGGTGGATATTTTGGCCTCGGATGGCTCCGAGATATCTACAGGATCCCTTGTTACGTACGCGACGCGAACGACGATCCCAATTTCCTAAACGAATTCAAAAAGAATGTGAAGCTCTATCGTAAGGTAAGTTATAAAATCGATTAGTATTAGGCCGCAGGTTTTTATTTAATATCATTTTATACACTCCATTCTGCGTTTGCATTGTATGGGATTTCGCTGTCTCATCATTGAATCTGAGAATAATTATTTCATGTATAATAAAATATTGTGACAGCGATAAAAAATGCAACGTGTCACTTAATTTCAGCCGCCATTCTCGGCGGTGCGATTCGCGGCTCAAAATGCTGTCGCATACATGTGGGCCGAGATATTTCGCAACGCCGTACCGGAGGACGAATTGTTCGGGATCAATTTCAGACACCTGCTGATCCTGACGCCTCTTGTCATAGCATTAGGTAAACAAGAAACGCACAGCTGCGGCTTCATCAATTTCATTCTTCGCGCTGACAATTAGTTTGCCTTACATAATTAGTTGATAACTTGTATAGCTATTTTTAAGACTAGTTAAGCGAGGAAACGCTACCACGAATATAATTCAACAAAATTACTGAGCGAATATTCATTGTCATATATTTATATCGTTTCCCGATGATTTATTTTTCGTTTATTTGTTTAATTATTTGTTATTTAATTGGATTCGATTTAATCGGATTTGGTCAGGTGTATGGACGGTTGGAAACATAGGAAGAGAGCAAGGATCTATATGGATCACGCTGTGCACCGCGTATTTATTTTACCCAATGTTGACTTACATCGGGGACGACACCGTATGGATATTTGTTATGGTCGTCTCCGCCAGCTTGAGTTTCGACACGTTTAGCAAGGAATGGCGACTGAAGCCGAGAAAAAAGAGGAGCTTCATTAAAAGAATGTTGCATCTCAGTGTAGCCGCCATGATCTCGATGTCTCTCCTCGGTTCCTACCTGTACTTCAACGCGGTCATCACCGACAGCGAGGGGGAAGAAATCAAACTATCTGAAGCCATTCAACATTTCTTAACGTCTCCTATATGGCTCGACCTTC